>NW_016159933.1:0-73822 GCF_001687245.7 Rhagoletis zephyria | reverse complement strand
AATTTTTTCAGAAATTTCGGGGTATTAGCTCTAAGAGAGTTGGCATCCCTGTTAATGGCATCGCATATCCATATATGTATGAGTGTGAGTAGAAAAAGAGGTATACGTGTGTTTGCACTTTAATTTAGCAAAGGTGTAGCGCAATTTAGAGTGCTGTTGTGTAATGTCCACTACCGCCAAAAGCAAAATAAGCATTTCCACTCCGCCGTGCAGTCTACTAAGTACGAATGGTATACGCCTGCCTGCTGTTGGTCGACTTGCTCGATGGCCGCTGGCCAAACGAGATTGACATGCACGAATGAACTTGTTCGCGTTGTTTGTACACGAATTTTGTTTTCCAGCATCTAGATGTACGCCTAACCTCTTTCTTTTGTCTTTCTGTAGCCAAACTGAAGCTTTTACTGCTTCTCTGCTATCGAAAACACCATGACTAGGCTCTATTCGTTGCAAGTCCCAAAATTCCATAAACACACAAAGGCTGTCTCACTGCCGGCAAGCCGTGCAAAATGATGCCAACAATAATGGCTGGCAATTTTATTTTCACACATACACACGCATGGCCGCTTAAGCATAGAGGAATGTGCTTTCGAATGAAAGACAACCGTTTTGTTGCATTATGTTCGGGTGCAGTTGTACTGTTTTGTGTCGGCTGCTCGGTGTACGAATATATCCTGCAGTCACAATTAAGCGCATTCACACACCAAAAAATGCACTCATACACATACACTATGCTGCACATGTTCATATACATATGTATGTGCACATAGACGTATATTAGAATGATTGCTTCAGCTTCGTAGTTAGTTAGTTCGTGGGGGNGCACTATGCTGCACATGTTCATATACGTACATATGTATGTGCACATAGGCGTATATTAGAATGATTGCTTCAGCTTCGTAGTTAGTTAGTTCGTGGGGGGTCACTTTGGCACTTTGTGCCTGCATTGCAGCGGCACAAATGCGAAAGCAAGGACACCAATTCCAAGCAGCGTTGCCAATGAAGAACGTTCTTGTCACTGCTGGTAGGACAGGGACAGTTGGTAGGAAAAGACCGCTCACGCGCCCTGCTTCGGTGTATTGCAAGGAGTAAAACAAAACGCTTGCAGCACATTTAGCTTTGTAGTCGCTTTGACGCAAACTCTTTCATTTTCAAATTTGAGCATTTGTCCTTCGGTTATCGTTGTAGTTGGTCAATTCTTTTTATTCATTTTTTTTTAACTCATTCCATTTGTTGTTGCATTTTCAATTGTTATAAAATGCGATAGTGACCAGCTAGTTGCCAACATTGTTTTTATTTTTTGTTTAGTAGCTCCATATATGTATGTATGTACACACATACATTTTTTTGGAATTTATTTTTTGCATATCTTCTTTTTTCACTGTCATCAACTAGGTTCACTTTGTATGGCAAATATTTTTAAGGCCTGTCAGCGTGTCATATCTAAGCAGATTCAACTGGCACAGCAGCATGTATACTTCGTTGCACTTGTGCTTTGTAGTGGCGCTATTTTCTCTCTTTGATTGTCTCGTTTGCGAAAATTTGCAACTTCAGAAAAATAGGAAAAAATAGGCGTAAATTTAAATCGAATGCTAGGTATGTAGTCATATGTAAGCATTTAAAAAATGTATTCAACTTAAGCGTTTTCAAATACTTTTTTACGTTTATGGGACCTGAGGTCGGTCGTTTCGATGAAAAATAGTAACTGTACTATCCTTCCGGATGTTTTTCTTTTAATTTACTATTCAAGGGAATCAACTTGAGCCTGAAATTTGCAGGCCGGGTCCGGTTGAATGTACGATGAACAAAATTAAAATGATAAAAATTTAGATTTGAAGAATGCAAGTATGTTCCTTGAAAATAAACCTTTCATTTGAATTAAAATAAGTACAAAATGTTTACGGTGATTTCAAAAAGAAACAAATTCTGTACGTTCCAAACTCGCTAGCCTGCTAAGTCGATTGTGTGAAACTTTTCGCAGCCCATTTTGCTAATCTGAAGAGATCCCTTCAAGATATTGCAATATTTAATATGAGCGGCAAGAGAAAATGTGCAGGGTATTAAAACATACATGGCGTAAAATTATTGGAGTAACAATTTTTACAAGCGAGAGACGCCTAGATTTATATGGAAGTTGTCAACATAGAGATTTTAAATGAAGATCTCAAGTTCTAAGAAATCAAGGCTTGTTGAATCTGCAAGAATGCAGAAAGGTAGCGGAAAATTCTGGTTCCTTGGAAAAACGTGGCTAAACCAGAAAACACAATTTTAAGGAAAATATCTAAAATATAAATGAATTAAATTTATGAGACTCAGTTCTTGAAAGAGGTATTCTACATTCTGTTAGACTGCATTATTGGAAATATGGCGGAACGATTTGATGCTTTGAAGAAACTTGAATCAGCATTCAAAAAAATAAATTGTTTTTGGAAATGTCTTGCAACCAGCAAACTTCTGTGAGACTTATGACGGGACTTAATCTATGAAATTAGACATTTAAAGTATATTCACGCAGCAAATCAAGGGGCCCAACATTTGCCTCCGTTCTAACTCTTAAACAATATCTGCGTATCATTTCGAACACTAGTCCAGCGAACGTTTATTCAGTCCTATAGCTCGTATTGAGAAATTTTAGGGCTCTACCGGAGATCGGGGTCTTTTTCCGCCGTGCCCGGAGTTCTCAAGGGGGTTCCGTGCTCAGACTCCAGAGTATATTTCATAAGATGTTGATAAATCGCAAATCACAAAACAAGTGAACGTTTTTTAATTTCGTATAATTTATAAGTTCAGTTGAACACTTTAAAATTATCCACTTTTTTAAGCTTTCCTTTATAGGGGCCCAAAACTGTGAGAAAGGACAAGAATTTAAAAAAAAATAATAGAGTTTGCATTCCTGGTGAGCAGGAAAATGTACAGGCAGTTATTTGCGAGCTCTGATAAATATACGTCAGGCATGCCCAGCGCTGGGATATCGATAACAAAATCGATAAAAATATCGATAAAAATATCCATAATAAAATCGATAATTGTCGATAATAAAATCAGTAATTGTCGGTAATAAAATCGATAAATATCGATAACAAAATCCATAAATATCGATAACAAAATTTATAATTTAATTACCTTTATTTTAATCTTTCTTCCACTTACTTCATCTTTACTTTTATCGGCATCCTCATACTCCCCTTTGTCTTTACTTTTATGTTTATAATTTTCTTCATCGACATATTCCCCGTCACCTTTGCCCTAATATATATAAGTAAAGTGTTTAAATTAACCTTGGTCTTCCTTTTTGCCTTTATCTTTACGCATCTTTGTTTTTGTTTTTATTTTTACCTCTGCCCTTATCCTTTACTTTATTTATGTACGTACCCACCTTTACTTTCATTTTTGTATTGGTATTTTTCTAAGTGTTATTCTTTAACCTTTCATTAGCAAATTTTTGTTAAATTAATATCACTTGTTTCAGTCCCAACCATTTGCGTTGCACCATTTCCGTTGCACCATTGCCGTTGCACCATTTCCGTTGCATCATTTCCGTTGCATCATTTCCGCTGCACCATTTCCGTGTGCAATTTCCATTGCATTTGCGAATTTACTCCCAACCAACCAACCGCCGCTAAGGAAGTTTCACTTTAAAAACACTCATATACAGTCTTATTTATACTAAACTTATTTAAATGCGAAAATGTCGGCTGAAAATCGAAAAAGCTGCAGTTTTTGAACTCAGCACCCCCCAAGTTACTCTAATTGGAAATTCCATTGTTCCAGACAGGAACAGTTGAGCTCGGTTCAAGAACACCGTGCATGCCATTGTGTCATCGTACCATACTTGCACAAGTACTGTTTGAAGTAGCCATGTCCACTCCGAAGTGGGGTCATATCAAGATCTAATTCGTCGTGGGATCTGTTTAGCCAGACTTCGATGCTCGGGATGAGTCCAAAAATCCAGCGACCCGACGAAGACGCTTCCCACCGTTATTGCCATTGGGAGAGACTTTTTTAGTATTCGACCGCGACCTCGCGTTTAGAGAAGGCACTGCCTTTAGATCGAGAGGTCAAATTGGTACGGTTGATTTCACTGCCCATTAGATCAACAGGCATTATACCAGGAATCACCCAGGCCATATTATGCGAAACTGCCCGGAAAGCACTACATAACCAAACGTATGGCACTAAGCCAGAAATTTTAGTTTAGCCAGAGAGGGACCGCATAAATAACTACCGCTTGTATTACCATACTCAAGAGCTTTTGCTCGATTCTGGCTAGGACCTCCTACGTTTGCTATTAGTCTAGCTAACGCATTCTGAACTAAAACTACCTTTTACTAACCGTTTCAATGAGTATGATAACTAACCTAGCGCCTGTCATCGCACCTAAGTATCTTACTGCTGGGATGGTCTCAAATACTTTACATTCAAAGCCATACTTTCTTTCTTCATCCTGCTTTTTATAAGAACAATTGTAGCATGGAAAGGAATATGAAATTACTCGCAACATTAAAAAACTCGACATTCGAACATATGGTTAACAATTCATTTCCAATCTTCAATTTCAATTATAAAACTTTCAGGTTTTCCAACACACACTTAGGCAAACAAATATGAAAGCTCAAGAATGCACTCAAAAAAAAGCAATAAAGTGAAATTCATTCAAGGTAACAACTCAGCGTACAATTTTTGATAAATAATTTTTGAGGCCTGCAGCCAGCAAAAATGCAACATTTCAACATAAAACAACAGAAACAACGGCAAAGCAACAAACTGCACCGTCAACACAAACAAGAATGAACCCCTTAACAGTTAGAAAATAACCAGTGTTTCAAAGTTCCAACCATTTGAAAGTGTTGTTAACTGAAATTGAAGTGTTGAGATGACCAAGTGACAGCCACAAATGGACAACGACAACAGCAATGGCAACGAGAAGCACAAAATAATATAAGTGGACAGTTGTTGACAGTATAAGAAATTCGCTTTTTTATTGTTGCTATAGCCACTTTTTTTCTAAAAAATTTATTTCATTTGCAACGTCTTTGTTTTGCACATGCCATTCCATTTCAATTTTTATTGTTTCTATATTCTTCAGTTTAACTAAATGTGTGCGTGTGTGTGTGTAGCCGCATTTGTGTGCTCTACCCATCTTTAATAGCACTTTTCAAGTTTTCCTGTGAATTGTTAGATTGTGGACAGGCGATGGCCACAACTTTATAAAAAATTCTGTGATGAAAGTGTACTTCAAGTGTGTTGCAACAGCTCTTAGTGGTTTTTATTTTTGGGAGTGCATGCCATGCAGGAATTTGGAATTTTGTGACTTGTACGTTTTTGTTGAATTTGAATGGGAGTGCAAGGGTCAAGGAAAAATAACTTCAAGAAAATCCTTTGTCTTAAACCGTAGCAGCTCTACCGGCGTAGTATAGCACTCTTTTCCTGATTATACTATTTGGCAATATGTTCAGTTTAGTTTTGTGCCTCAGCAAAACCATGAATACCTTCTGTAATAGTCAAACTCTAAGAGGATCTTAATCCACCTCATTACAATTTTTTTACGGTGGATAATAGTTTGCTCTGGTTTGCCGACTTCAATCCTAATTGTCGTCTGCAGATCTATATCATGAAATTTAAAAAACAAAAAAAAAAAAAAAAAAAAATTAACGATTTAACCTTTACCACTAATGAAAGCAAGTGTTGGCTTTATTTAATCTTGCAAGCGTCTTGGATGTTATACATATATGCTCACAGCAACGGAAAGTCCGATCCTATGTACACTACTTCAGTGTTAGTGTAAGACTCAGAGAATGGGGTTTATAAAAAGAAAGTACAATTGCAGATAATATTATAACTTATCGATTAACTGCCATGGTAGGACAGTATAGCGATCGTAAACGACCTTCAGGTCTTCTACCTTCGAGCGCCGACTGACACGGGGAATTGATTGATGCATTATTCGTACACCTGTGTCTTCAAACTAGAACGTATAATTGGGTCAGTCATTTTCTCTGAACATCTAAGATTAAGAAAATCAAACTATCCGCCTGATTTTGCAAGTAGTTTTCAGGCAGAACGCCAACCTCAAGGAAAGCGAGTCGCTATTTCTTCGGACAGCCGGGCGGCTATTAAGGCTTTGATGTTCTTTACAGTAAAGTTCAAAGTGTTAAGGGGGAACCATACACTCTCGTTACGAAATCAATATTATTAAAAAGAACTAAATCTACTAAATCTACCCTCTATTAATGTTTTGAAGTCTCAATAGTGTATACTCCTTTAAGCGGTGATGTTTCCATACAAAAAAAGCTTCATTTTAGTTAATTGACTTCTTATTGACACTTTTTACAAATAAGATTTATAGCACAGTTCCCTTAAAAGCGTTGTGAATATTCTCGACACCCATCTTATGCTGACCTTAGGTGTCTACAATTTCTGCGGAGTGTTTTAAAGTTATCTTCTTCTTCTTCTTATTTAGAACGCCAATCGTTTCTCTTCTGTGCCAACTGCCGCTAATTGGAAATGCCAAGTGAAGCCAAGCCCTTCTCCACCTGGTCTTTCCAATGCAGTGGGAGCCTCTCTCTTCCTCTGGTGAATAATTTTAGAACGACATGACCAAGCCAGCGGAGCCGCTGTTTTGTAGTTCGCTGCATGTGGCAATGTGGCAAGCAAAGTAAAATCTTTGCAGAGTCTAGTACAACTCAAAAATATTTAAAAAAGACACGAAGTTCATCAAAAATTTACCATCTAACAAAAACGCAAAAAAAATGTACTCACCAATATTAACTATACTCCGAATCTCACATTTGGTTTTAATAAGAAGCTTAACTACACTGATCTTACTATAAACGTCAACGAAAGTACTGTATATTGGTAAATATTCAATTCAATTACGCGCATATTAAAATGACCGCGTTCGTACTGAAAAAGCATCCGTGAAGTGAATAATCAAGACAAAAACTAAAAAAAATTTTATTTGCATGTTGCCTGCAGTGGAATTCGAACCCGACCATCTCCGGATAGCAACAACTTGTGGCAAGCATCTTTGCGCACTCAGCCACACCCAGGCATATAAATTTCCTTTCAAATGTTGAATATCCATCAACACCACAGCACGCGATTTGTACGGATAAACATGTATGTACTATGTATGTATGTATGTGTGTGTTGTGACCGCTCTCAGAGCGGCGCTCTGCATGCTTGGGGTGCGTATGTACACTTTACATATATATACATACTCAGATGTGAACAGTAAAATACGTGCGTAATAAATTTTGTATGAAAATATTATTTTTAAATACGAACATTTTTAAACGATAATCAAATATAAAGTATTCATTTTTACTATGCATTATTTCCCTCAGTGTAGTTGTGCATCTTTTTAGTCGCACTTAGCGCGATGTAAACTTGTAAAACTTTTGTAAAAGTGTCCTTCAGCACAGGTGGACATAAATAGGTGATGTGTACCTACTTAAAATTTCTGGTCTAGATGAACTGCAAAGAGAGAGGGAGAGAGTGGGAGTTTTTAATTTCTTGGTTGCACGAATGCGCCATAATGAAGTTGAATGTGTGAAAAATCTATAGTAATTCATCAATTGAGAACGGTTGGGCCGATTTGGCAAAAATTTTGTTTTAGTCGCTCGTCATTGCGCGGAGAAGGTTTTTACGAAAGAAAATTTTAGGAAAACCTTCCGGGAAAGTCAGGAAATTGGGAAAATCGAAAATTGTTGTTTTTTTTGTATGGAATTTTTTGTGCAATTCCTTCGGAATGGCTTTCGAATGGTAAAACAGAAAGTTCTAATGTTATCGCACGATTTGATGATTTTGGATGACGTAAAGGTGGAAAATTCGTTGTGAAGCTTGGAAAATTTTGGATAATTGTGAAATTCGTTGTGAGCATGAATCAATTGGGAACAATTTACGATTCGAATGGTTGCTGCTTTTTTGAAAAGGTGTTTAGAAGTAGTGCACAAAGTTTTAATTTTTCCGATAGGTGGCGCAGGGGTTGAGCCAGGCTAAAAAAATGCATTTGGTACGTAGGTGGCCTTTTGCCTAGATATAGGATCCATTTTTTTCCGTTAAGTGGACCAGGGACTGATCAATTTAAAAAAGTCACATGTATGGTCAGATTTGCTTGAAATTTGGCATGTACATAGGTAGCCCATTGCCAGGATTAACATAAAGGATACTTTTTTCTGGTAGGTGGACGAGGGACCGATCTATTCAAAAAAATCGTATTTATTGTCCGATTCGATACCCGTAGTATAGATATGCGTAGACTAGAATTGAGTCATTGTTTTACAGTTCGAAAGGTATTTGAAGGTGCCACAAACAAGCGGGTATTGACAATTTGACAATACTTATTACACAGGCCAACAAAAATAGAAAAAAACTTGATGCAGAAAATTTAACGCTAACGTAAGCATAAAGTCTCCACCAGGTCCAGATTTTAAGAAAGACTAGATCAAAGTGTCAAAAAATCGCGTTTATTGCAATATTTGAGAAGCTCTATCAAAGAAACAAAGGATGGTAGAACCTCCCACTTAGGCTTAGATTACAGCAAAAAATCTCGACTGCTATACCTGCAAATTCCTGCACCTTTAACCGTATAACGAAGGCGTGATAGTTTTTTTTTATTTGTATGGGCAAAAATGCCGAAGAGTGTCAGTATGTAAAAGACTTATTCTGGTGAGTGGACTTCTCGTAAATGACCGAAATGATTTTAATAACATTTTTTATGTGTTTGAGTAGGTCTCTGTATAGTTTAAGTTCACAACTTAAAATAACTTAAATGAGTAGTTACTCAAAATCGTATTTAGGATCTGATTTGACTCATATTCGATATATATATATATATATATTGGTAACGATTGGGGCAATACTATTTCAGAATAAGATGCACAAGGTGGCGCTGGAGCCGAGTTTGCTCAATTCGGAGGCAGCTGAGATCAAAATCTCACCAGTTTGGAAATTGCCACCAACTATACTATACAAATTCAAGTACGATTCACCAACGAGCCGCAAGGACTTCTTCCCGGTGTAATGCTTTTGGCAGGTTATTTAAGACGGCAATGGAGGATATGGCTTCTGTTGACCACAAACCCACCCACAAACCACACGCGAATTGCTGGCGAATACGTTGGACCAAATGTTTCAATAAAAAAATAATAATTTTAGCCGGGCCTAAGTTTATATATAGAAGATGAGCAGAATGGAGTGTTACCCATACGTACACTCAACCAGATAGATTGTTTGCATTGAAAGCAAAAGGTGTCAAAAATGAATAATTAATTTCTCAGAAACTATCAGGGCTATCGAAAAGTGATGTATATACGGTATATGTAGAATTTCATTAGCTTTCATTTTCCATATCTCGTATTACGATTATTCAATTTCTTCGTTAGATATACGTAATTAAGTGAAACCACTATTTTTTTAAGCTGAATGCATAGAAAAAAAATTAGCTCGATTTTCGGAACCACCGAGCAATTATACAAAGGAATTGGATAGTGGCATCTATAGTACATTGTTGCTGTACACCAGNTGGAGGATATGGCTTCTGTTGACCACAAACCCACCCACAAACCACACGCGAATTGCTGGCGAATACGTTGGACCAAATGTTTCAATAAAAAAATAATAATTTTAGCCGGGCCTAAGTTTATATATAGAAGATGAGCAGAATGGAGTGTTACCCATACGTACACTCAACCAGATAGATTGTTTGCATTGAAAGCAAAAGGTATCAAAAATGAATAATTAATTTCTCAGAAACTATCAGGGCTATCGAAAAGTGATGTATATACGGTATATGTAGAATTTCATTAGCTTTCATTTTCCATATCTCGTATTACGATTATTCAATTTCTTCGTTAGATATACGTAATTAAGTGAAACCACTATTTTTGTAAGCTGAATGCATAGAAAAAAAATTATCTCGATTTTCGGAACCACCGAGCAATTCTACAAAGGAATTGGATAGTGGCATCTATAGTACATTGTTGCTGTACACCAGTATGTATAATCAATTGGGTATTATTATTGTAAGTCTCTTAAAGGGGAACCGACTTTTCTGATCGAAAAATATTGATTTTCATGTATGCTCTACCATTTATACGACAAAGTGGTTTGCCTCCATAAAAAGTACATGGAAAACTTCATGGGCTTTGGTGAAGTTCAATGTAAATATCTGTTCTTTTAACACAAAAATACGGGAATTCTTTTTCTCCATTTAGAAAAATCGTAGAAAGTGAGNAGTATGTATAATCAATTGGGTATTATTATTGTAAGTCTCTTAAAGGGGAACCGACTTTTCTGATCGAAAAATATTGATTTTCATGTATGCTCTACCATTTATACGAAAAAGAGGTTTGCCTCCATAAAAAGTACATGGAAAACTTCATGGGCTTTGGTGAAGTTCAATGTAAATATCTGTTTTTTTAACATAAAAATACGGGAATTCTTTTTCTCCATTTAGAAAAATCGTAGAAAGTGAGAGCTTAACATTTTAAACTTTTGTTTTAGCCCACCCTAATGTGAATATGTAGATAAATATGTACGTATGTATTTACATATGTATCTAATATACAAAATATTTATACATATTAATTTCGCAGCGGCAATACAATCGCTTTAATTGATGATATTTCTGCAGGTTTTTTATACAGTTTTTTATTTATTTTTATTAAAACCCATTATTTGCAAAACAAGATAGCTGCTGTTAGACTTACAAACAAATGCAATTCTGTATCATATTTCCGTGTGAAAAATGAAATAAATTGAGAAAAGATGCGCTCAGGCATAATTACAGATAATCATGCAAACAAAATGCAGATACTTAATTAAAGAATATAAAATCACATTTTGGCTCATAATGTGTGTGCAAAAAGTAGAAAAATGCCGTGGACATGATATTAGTTAACAAAGTTGAAATTCAAACAAAATAGAATTTGTGGCTAATTAACCGAAAATTAATTGGAAAGATATGAGTTGTTAGATAAAGAGAAAACAATTTCAATAAATAAATATATAAATATATCAGGTTTTAACTAATGACAATTTTATTAGTTAAACTATAAATTAAAATAAATACATAATTAAAGACACTGCTGCACAAATTGTAATCAGATTTATAGCCCAATTCTGTATCGGTGACAACAAATTTTTTTACTGGGAAATTTAAACTTCATATATTTTTCCGTAAAAACACTGTGACAAGAATTTGTCACTGATCGGAATAGAGCCGCTACCCGCCAAAAATGAGATATACCTGTTTTAAACCGGCATTTTTGCCTGATTCCCTGATTCCTGACAACGGTTTCCCTCGGTCAATGTAGTTTTCGAGAAATTTGTAAAAATATGAAAAAAAAACAACTTCTCATCAAAATAAAGACATGTGAAGTCGTATTACTGNATCGGTCAATGTAGTTTTCGAGAAATTTGTAAAAATATGAAAAAAAACAACTTCTCATCAAAATAAAGACATGTGAAGTCGTATTACTGTAACTCTTTGAACGATTTTTAAAGCGTATTTGTTGGCTATATCAAAAAACGCGCAGACGATTTTCCTATTTTATTTTTTTAGCTCAGCTATGTTGTAGTATAGTATTATTGAGTGTAATTTCGATTTTACAAATTTAGTTTCCTCAGGGTGAAAAAAAATGTCTACATGCATTTAATTTAAATTAGCAGTGTGAATGAAAAAAAAACTAACATGGAGAATATTACTCATACGCCATGTACGCGTATGTATTAGCATGGCCCTTAAATACATGGCGTATGAGCAACTTCCCTGCGGTGAGAAGCTACCAATAGAGAAATAATCGGTAGAGAAGAGTTACAGAACCGAGCTACAGATCATGCACTATTATTTAAGGATGGAATTCCTTCCAGATCGGTATGAACCAGCATTCGGACTACTGAAACTCGATTCGGGAGTGAATCACCCGAAAAATCGGAGCAGAACCAAAATTTTCGGAGCAGATTTATATTTCTTTATTAAATAGTCTAAGGAAAAATTGTTACATCCTTAGGTACTTTTTTAATTCATCAAATTTTTTTCTAAACTAACGCACTATTTTGCATATATTTAAGTATATACATATGTATATTGCTGGTAGTTTTTCAATTTATCGCATTGCGTTTACTTTGTAATTGTAAAGCTTTAATACGGAGTGCTTGTTAATCGGTTTAATCTCTAAATAGTATTCAAAAGAAACTTTCCATCAATAAATTTATAATTAAAAAAAAGTAAGTGCGCCTGGGCCACACTGGAGAAAAACTTACGTTACATACATATCTATTTTGTCTCATAACCAATATAGTACATACATATGTACATATGTACATACATACATACATACATCTGCTTTTGCTTAAAGTTATATTTTTTGTCTTTTTTCTTCCTATATCCCTCTACCCCTGTTCGTTCTAATTACATTTATGTTAATCTGTTTTCCTTTGTATTCATTTTTATCTTTATACTCCATCGATAAAAAAATCGTAACATCTAATAAAATATCCAACAAAACCGATAACAAAATCGATGAAAAATTCGAAAAAAAATTTCGATAGTAAAATCAATCATAATATTGGAAGCAGAAACTATTAGAAACTCGATAAAAATATCGATAAAAATATTGATACAAATATCCATAATATACCACCTTATATAAGGCAAAGCATCGCTCGTGTAATTAATGAATAGAAATTTTTTATTTTTTTATTTTTTTTTTCCATATACATATGTACACTAAGCTTAATTCAATTTCGCTTTTAATATAGGGTCGATGGTCTATGCAACTAGTACCCATAAGTTTCCTTTTTTTAATTAGTTATAATATTATAGTAATATGTATTATAATTAATTGTTGTAAATAAATAAATATCCATAACAAAATCGATAGAAATATCGATAGCAAAATCGATAAAAATATCCATAACAAACCCGATTAATATCGATAACTAAATCGATTAATATCGATAACAAAATCGATAGTTATAGATAACGAAATCGATAAATATCGATAACAAAATCGATAAATATCGATAACAAAATCAATAAAAATATTGATAACAAAATCGGTAAAAATTTCAATAACAAAAAATTAAAAAGAGTTACACTCTTTGTATTGAAAATACATATCCGTTGGGATAAAATGACGCGAGTACCTGAAAAATACTTTTTACCCCTGTAAAACAAAGTCACCCATAAATATTTAACAATTGTTTTGCAGTCAAGCCTAAATTGACGGTGTCAGCCTTTCGACAGGAGAGCAACATATGACATGGATTTTGATGTCATCACCAATAGCGTAGCAAAAATTTAGGTAATAAATATGACAAACGACTGACTACTTATGACAATTCGCTAGTAACTTATGACTAAGTACTAATGACTTATGGTTATCGAGTGTCTAACTAATGAAAAATAACTTATGACTAACGACTACTAAATTATGGCTTATGACTAAGTACCGTCTCCGAAAGTCCGTTGGCTATGGACCTACGATTTTGGACTAATCGCTAACGAAATATGACTTAGAACTCATATAGATGGATCACATAATACAGGGAATGACTGGGAGTAATCTTTAATCAAAAAGTAAGATCTTTATAACGTTCATATTAAAACGCTTCAGTTACTCACAGTTGTACCAAAACGTAATATTTTGATTTTAACTCAAGTAGGCCACTAATTTGAAAAAAAAACGCAATAGTTTGATGCTTATTAGGCAAAATTTTATTAATGTAGAGTATAAAACTTGCTTTAGGGGTCAATAGTAAAAAAAAAAACACTTTGTTAATTTAATATAAAAAAAAAATATACCATACATTGCACCTCTTTCTACGCCACTGTCCTCCACCAAATGACATTAAGCATTTAAGATCATCCCCTGCTTAAATAACAATATTTATTTATACCTCTTATAATTAGCTAGAAACTGGATATGCATTCAGCAAGCTAAAACACCAACAATTACACGGTTCTAAATCGAATTAGATTGACAACGATATCTTATTCAATTTAATGATTAATAAATAATGTTGTGAAATGTAAACATAGTAAACACTGACATTTCCATGCATCGTTGTAAGCCCAGTGGCATTTTCGTTGAACAAGTATTGCGCCAATAGTCAATGATAAAACAATGAAATAATAACAGAATTAGATATAAGTTTCTTATGTTACGGCAGCTGAAATAATAGAAGCAATAATAGTACAAATATGTGTATATGTACATTTCTAGTAGTACGAAAGTTGATACCCAGTAAGACTTGGAGGGAGATTCTCCCCCTTGTGAGGAATAAAATTGTGCTCACTTTGGCCTGAGTTCAAAATCCATATAAACTTAACGTTAAAAATTTGTGGAAAATTAAATAATACAATAAATTTTCAAATAAATTCCAAGCTTTTTTCACAGAAGTGCAATAATTTTTTTGACTCGGTATACAGTTGTATAGCCTATTCAAATTTAATGCAATAATGTGCCGGTTTCAAGTGGCTAAAAATTATCATTGATACTTGTACTATATCCTGGAAATTTCTAATGTTATTAATCGTCAGTCAAACACTTCCTCCAAGAAAGAATTATCGCCACTCTAATCTTGTGAATGATATAAAAACAAGTACATATCGTCACCTTAATTCACAAAGGCCCTAACCAACAAATTTATTATTTTACATAAGAAGCAAAAAAACATTATAAAAAGGGTAACAAACACAGGTAGGACCTTATAAAAAGAGGCATATAACTCCGTTGTTTGCGCTGCTAAGACTTTAAAATTTTGATTTAGGGTGTATTTTAATACATTCTACCAAAATGTGTGAAAAACGAGTTTCGAAAAAAGTGTTAGTTAGGACCTTTGTGAATTAAGGTAACGATATAATGTTTGATTTTCTCATAAATGTTGATTATTTTTATTCCAATACTAATTAACAATAACAGTGAAAATTTACTTTTTGCTGAAAAGTTGAACTGGCTAAATTTTGTGAGTAGGTGAGGTCGGGCCAAATTGGCTTTTTATGAATGATTTAAGAATTTTTTAGTACCAGGAAACCTTCAAACACATTTTTTGGAATTACTCGATGAGATCTACGACCTCTACTAGGACACTTAAAATTGCTGTGATTTTGAAGCACTGTGTGTAATACGTTTTATTTTTAATATTTTTTTGAGCTTTGTACCATGATTGTTTATTAGGAAAATTTGAAAAAGCAACAAAGTCTAAGCGGTAGAAGTTATAGCAGCTATTTCGGAGATCACCACATTATCGATGTGCAAAGTCAGAAGCGTTAACCACTGAGCTGTACACAGCCCGTAAACTCTTGTTGCTAAGTCATTTCCTTATACAACCTACTACTATCAAGTGTAGTTGATTTGCCTGCTGAAGTCTTGGAAAAAGCAGTCTGATGAAGAGAACTTCTACCGCTTAGACTTTGTAGCATACAAAGCTCAATAACACTATTGAGATAAATTTTGAGTTGCTCTGATTGTAAATTCTGGCTGGGATGCTAGCCAACTGCCGGAGGTCAGAGATTTTCAATTTGTATTAATCTCAAACGAAGCCGCAGGACATGCAACATGTTGCAAAATATGACATGNCACTTCATTTTGAGTTGCTCTGATTGTAAATTCTGGCTGGGATGCTAGCCAACTGCCGGAGGTCAGAGATTTTCAATTTGTATTAATCTCAAACGAAGCCGCAGGACATGCAACATGTTGCAAAATATGACATGGCACAAAACTTATAGCAGAAAATTTAACAAATGCGGAATATTTTGCAAAAGCTAAATAAAAATACGAAAGAACAAAAGAAGAAGGGGGGCAAAAGAACAAAAATATATAGAATATATGGGCAGGTGAATTGAGTGAACGCAAAAGTAGGCAACGACAGTACAAATGTATAACACCACATCAATAGCCACAAATTTTGAAATGCGAAATTTAATTAATATTGTGCTCGTGCGAAATGTACAAGAATTTACGATTGTAACCATACACAAAATCGTGTAAATTTTTAATTGGCCAAAACTTTTCCGCCACAAAAGTGTTTTCCACAACTTCATAAAATCGAATAACTTTTGCAACTATTGCAAAACTATTTACGTGACATATTTCATTCAGTTTTGATTTTAGAAACGTGATTTTATACTTGTCCTGAATTATTGCAATAAAACAAAAACAAAAACAACACAATTGCAAATAAAGCTAAATGCAAGAAACCTTAATAAAAAATAAGTAAAATATTTTGTGTACTTTCTAAAAAGTCTTATTTGATTGTTGCTTTATTTTTTAAAGTGTTTTGCATATGCATATCTATCACAATAAATGTCATTTTTAAACAAACAAAAATATTTCTGAACTTAAATTAAATTCTTACAGCCGGTTCACCAACAATTTAAATGGAAAATGATTTTTTATTTTCTGTCAATTTTCATATAAAATTACAAAAATTAAAATAATTTTCTACTTAAATTGCTAGTTCGGAAATTGGCTTGGTTTCCTGTAACGTATTGTTTCCTCAATTTACTTATTTTTTTTTGAATTTTTCAAAATCTGTCTATAGATCTTTTTGTTCCAAAACGCGGCAGTCTGCGATTTTCGCACGATGAGAAAAAGAACTCTGAATGTTCGAATAAATCGCTGCATAAAACTGCAAAAGGGCGCAATTTCTTTAAGAGCGATTTTTATTTGACATCGCTACAATGTATCTGCTACATTGGTGAAGTGGCCTTAACCGAAACCGCAGCCTAAATATGGCGTTACTAAGGCAATGAATCCCGTACTACTTTTTAAATCCCTGTGGATACCTTGTAAATCACTATGATGTAAAAAAATCAGTGAATAAGTGTATATGTATAAGAAATTTATTTTTACTATTTTGTGTGCATTTTAAAAATAACATTTACTTTAGTTCAATATTTTATATAGCAAATTAGCATCCGTTTCATAAAAAAAAACATAAACATAAATATATAAAAATAAAATCGAGGGACTGTCATAGTTATGAGCTTCAAAGCAAAAAATTTTGTTTAATAATTACGTTTCGATTTTTTCTCGTTCAACAAATTGCTAGCTTAGAATGAAAAGTTGCTAAATTCAGTTTTTGTGAAAACTCATATTTTGATATACATGCATATGTACGAAAAAAAGAAAAATTGATAAGCTCAGAAAACCCCTAACCCTTTTAATTAGCAACGAAACCTTCTGATTCCTATAAAGTTTTGCTGAGATTTAAACATGCAAATATTCATTCAAAGTTTTGTAAAATTCTTGAAGAGAATGTATTTGAAAATTTTTTTCCTCGCCTTTAAGTTTTCTACAACTAAGCAACTTTTCAGTGTAAGCTAGCGAAACAATCCTTACGGTTCATTTTTTTTTTAAGGTTTGTCAACTAAAATACAGTTCGTTCTCTTAAAAAACCCATATGAACGAAAGTTTAAAACTTTGTAGAAAACTACAAAAAAAAAATACANGATGTGTTAGAACTTTTTGAGTACACAGTTTTAAGTCTGATAATGGGCAAGTTTCAAGTTGGACTTTTTTGTCGCATTTACTTCCATATAACAAATAAATTCAATTTATTTGGTTATAGAAGAAAATCACAAAAACTTTGGCAAAAAATTCTAATTTTGATTTCTTGAACGAGACCATTATTTTGTCAACGTTTAATTTAAATTTCAAAGCAAAGGTTTATAGCTTATCCGCGTAGATCTTTGAACAACAATCAATTTTATATAGCACATCTTATGTGTTGGACGTTTGCATCACAATGAATTTTTGGATATAACTTTGAATCAGTAACAGCTATGTATTGTCGGCCTCTGATAAAAACTAAATAATTTAAAGAGATAAATGCTTCTTTAGCTAAAGAAAAGATACGTTTATGTAATATTATATTTAACGAAAATATATCGATAATCGAACATTGACAACTGAAAGCTAAACATTTTTCCGAAATTGAGTTATATATGTTACCGACCAAACCCGATCTTTGGACAAACTAGTTTTTCCCGGGCGAAACTAGTTCTATATAGATCCGATACATCCGTCTAACGCGAAATCAAGTTGGACGCAATAATATTGTGGACTGCGTAGATGGAGTTAGACTGATGTGGGTTATTTTTTTGAACAGAAAGGAGTTCTACTCAAAAATACTTGGCGCCTGATTTAGTTTAGCCTAGTCAAATCTTGTTTGTCCTAAGACCGGGGTTGGCCGGTAACGTATACATCAAAGCATTGTCAATTATGAATTGCCAATGTTTGGCCATCGATATTTATGTATAATCTCATATTGCACACACAAATTTATTGTAACATATGTATATCTTAAAAATATAAGGGCGCCTAAGTATCATCTGCAGTGCAGAATCCTACTTGCAAATATCACTAGCAGTGGACAAACAAAAAAGGCTCGGGATTCCCGATGCCTAATTCCGGGACTCGATTCCTTAGTGGTTGTTCTTGTAAAACTAAGGTCGACCTTGTTGTAATTTTTTTCGGCACAGATTCGCACCAAATGCACAAGTCAGATTTTGAAACGTTGCAAATATTTCTACATCTTAAGTACGGCAACAGCATTAGAATCCAATAAATTATTAAACTCCAGAAACACTTTTTACTTCAAATTGGATTCTAAATAACTACGAATTAGTAAATTTGATTTGTTTCTTAATCTGCTAATATCTTAAGTTCTTAACACAACTGTACATTTAAACTTCTTCGTCGAAAATTGCAACACATTAAACGAAAATAACACCAAACTGAAACAATCGCAATGAAATATATACAAGCAATAAAGTTAGTTTAATAGGAACGAAAATCATTGTATTTTTAATGGATAAGCTTAGCTCATGGCCAAGAGCAACAGGAGAGCTGAGTAGCGGTCAACACCGGAAATAATACGATGCGGGCATCCAAACAATGATTGCGATCGGAAAAGAAGTCATACTCAGTCATAGAGTTGCTAAGGGTTATGGCATCGGTTTATTTGCTTGCAACGGAAACACACAATAAATTGCTTATTTATGGGTCAGCTTTCCGCAATAAGCGTACTTTATTGTTTTTAATCAACTCGCTTGCAATCAATTTACCAGACGTATTCCACCTAGCCGAACGAGAGCGCAGTAAGCGAGAAAAGCCAAATAATGACTATTTATGTATACCTTAAAAATTTGAAAGCAATCTTTGTATGTAGGTACGAGTCTGTGTGTATGTATATATGTATAAAAGTAAGTAATTGCGTATGTGTTTTTATCTACTCGTGCAAGCTACATATTTCCGGTTACAACGGAAATGACCAACTTTGTGCATTTTGATTTATACAGCGAAATCGACTTAGTGAGAGAAAGAGCAGTAGTCTTCAAGCATTTTTTTTTTTTTTATATTATAAGTATATATGTACATGTGTCTAAACATCTGGGATGAGCTGTTATTGTTTTTTTTTTTTTAATCTACAACCTTCAATGGCATTGTTCGAATTTTTACGTGCAGCTGAAAGAATTTCACAGATTATCTTTCAGACCACCATTCTTATTAGTGTGGCTTACGTTGAGAAATGAGGGATTTACTAGCTTAGGTATACACATATATATAATTTTTTATTGTAACACCATATGTTTTAAGTTTTTCACACTGAAGCATAATAATCGCAAAAAAAATCAGCCTCGAACTGTTCAATGCATCTGTTATCGTCTCAGCCAACTAGCCAGTGTCTGTACAGGATATCGGCAGATCTGGGTGGTCTTGTTGCGCTTGCCAATATGAATCGGTTCCACTACCACTGGTGGCTATAGAACCTTTTTTCTGAAAGTTTTGGCTTCATCTATGGCGCCTACATTTTATCCTTTCACCATTTTTTTTTACCTTATGCTATCACAGCAAAGGGTTGAGTTCAAACTTTGAATCCAGACTGCGTAGGTTTTGATCCTTTTCAGTGCCTTAATGGGGCTTTCTTCATGGCTCGTTCATCACTTTTCCAAGAGATTCGATGAGTCGGCTTTAGTGGATTGTTTTAAAATAAATTTATCTAATACTTGGTGATGTATTCATCTGCAGCAACCTCAATAGATACTAGGTAGTGAGATTAATACTAGATTACAGTGGATTCTCAGTACTTGCAACGCACAGCTTCAGGTTTGTTCAACCATTGTGACCTTTACAGTTTCTGTGCCAGGGAGCATCAAGAAAACGTTCAAGAAAAAATTGCCATTACTTCGTGTGCGTGTTCATGAAATTGTTACATCTGATACTTCACAGCCTGTGACAGCCTGTTGCCTTACTCTTTCCTCAAGTAATAATGGAACAGGCATATATATCTTTTGCAAACATGGGTTGCCTTGTACTCTTTTTTCACAAAAAACTTTAGAAAACCGTAGTAGAAAACGTAATAAATTCCTTAAAAACTGCGTACTGCCTCATGAAAATTTTACACAAGAAAATTTCTTAGCCATTTCTTGTATGTCATTTTATATGGAGTTTTTGCTTTTCTTGGGAGCCGCATACTCAAAACTGTTGATTAACTTGGGTGCGTTGCTGAGGATTTTGATGTGCATTGCTAATCGCCAATCTTTGTAAACTACGTTTACGTGAGCCAATGTTTCATAGCCTTTTCACGAGTTTCATTTTCCCCCAACCGGTTAACTTTTCACTTTTGGTTTCCATGTATTTACTATGGGTGGATGGAAAATTTCGAATTTTTTTTCGGGTGAAACTCAGGACAAGTCTGAATTCTTATCGGCGAATGGTTTACGGACACTGTAAGTACAACGCCGATGAATTCAAACTATCTTCGAAGCAATCGATCCATATTGGCAAAAGAAATGTACGCGCCAAATATTTTCATTCTGCCTTAAGGTGGGTTTCGCTCGAAATTTTTCCATCCACCCGTAGTGAATACACGGAAACGGAAAGTGAAAAATTAACCAGTTGCAAGAAAACGAAACTTATGATAAAGCAGATTTTATATTTTTAATCACTGATTCCATCATACGATTACTCTAATCTAAGCTAACCTACATAACTGCTTAGCGTTGGTACAATTTAAAAAAATAAAAAAAATTTAGTGTACGAAATCAAGTTTTCCGTGGGTAGAGACAAACACAACAAAAATGACAGCTCACATAGGACAATCCATTATAGAGTTATGCTCGGTATGACGTTAACAACTCTGTTCTACACATACATGTAGAGATTTAAATCCTTAAATAGTTGGCAATCCTTTTTAAAATCGTTACTTCTGGTTAAGAGTGTAATTAAATGCCTTTCATTACCTAAATGCGTTGCAATACTCTACTCCATTTATACATAAGTCACTAAAGTTATAAGCGGGCGGCAACCCCCATTGGTTGTTCAACTTGCACCTGCGCTCGACTAAAGTTGTCGGCAATGAATGTCACCTTATAATGTGTTACACACACTTTCGCTGCCATTCCCACTACGGCGCAACTCTGACATGATTTAAAACAAATTGCAAGTGCATTTGTATGTTTCCAAAAAGCCACGTGTTTCAAAAGCATACATATGTACATGCATATGTACAAGTGTATATACCCACGAGAATAAGCTTCGCATGTCATTGCGTCTTTTTTTTTTCTGCTGTAATGCTAATGTCGTTTCACACACCTACATATGTTTGTATGTAAGTTTCCTCCAAATGCATGGTAGCTGCTATTAAAATGTTGTCTTTGACATTTTCCAATTCACCGCTGCCAATGCATAGATTCCAAATTCAATTTTCTTAAAAGTATTCCAACCCTCGTAGCATTAAAAACACACAGATGCACACTGATACACATTTACATACATACAATTTGGTATCTATAAACTGCTTTGTCCCGCCCAGCTTGGTTGCATGAGTGGCGACTAGCATAACGGTTGTGCCACTTGTTGTGCCTGTCACAGGCAAAATCCCTAGATTGTTATGTCGCTACTGCTCGCAGCAGCGATTGTAATCACATACAAACACCCAAGCGCATTTGCAGGCAAATAATTTTCCTCTACCTTTTCATATTTGTTTGTAGCATTTTGCAATCACCTTGTGTTGTATTTCATGTTTTTTCGACAGCGGTGCATGTTTTTTTTTTTTGTTTCCTTGCCTTCTTGTTATATCTTTTTTTCGTGCTTTATATTTCTTGGTCTCCTGTTGCATGTGTAACATTGCCTGATTTATTGTCGCAGACACGAAATGTAATCGATGCTGTTTCCAAAAACAATTCGAGCATATTTTTAAAAGGTAAGTGCATGTGGACCAACTACCTAAATGTATGTTAAGAAGTTGTAGGTAGTAGAAATAGTTGGCTTCGTTTAAGCTCAATGCCAATGAAAATTCTAAGCAGATGCCGAGGTGTAATATTGTCACTGACAGCGGCCCCAACTTTTTTTTGATCGTTTTGCTGATTCAATGTCGCAATCAAATGATATTCGAAGGCATAGGAAAAGGTGAAACAAATTGAGCGACCTAAAGGGCACTGAAATGCAACAATTTTAAATTCTGAATACATTTTTCGGTGTATCCTTAAAAAAGTTAAATGGTTTTAATATTAGAACTATTAAAAATCAGATGCCGTATTGAAGATTGAGGATACGGTAAATAATTACAAGAATCGCTTAAACATATCTTAAGCGCTTAATGGACATAGTAGCGTATGAGTAACATTTTAAAGGCCTAAACTTTAAGCCAGTGGTGCACACGTGTTATTGGNTTTTTTCCTTGCCTTCTTCTTATATCTTTTTTTTCGTACTTTATATTTCTTGGTCTCCTGTTGCATGTGTAACATTGCCTGATTTATTGTCGCAGACACGAAATGTAATCGATGCTGTTTCCAAAAACAATTCGAGCAAATTTTTAAAAGGTAAGTGCATGTGGACCAACTACCTAAATGTATGTATGTATGTTAAGAAGTTGTAGGTAGTAGAAATAGTTGGCTTCTTTTAAGCTCAATGCCAATGAAAATTCTAAGCAGATGCCGAGGTGTAATATTGTCACTGACAGCGGCCCCAACTTTTTTTTGATCGTTTTGCTGTTTCAATGTCTCAATCAAATGATATTCGAAGGCATAGGAAAAGGTGAAACAAATTGAGCGACCTAAATTGCACTGAAATGCAGCAATTTTAAATTCTGAATACATTTTTCGGTGTATCCTTAAAAAAGTTAAATGGTTTTAATATTAGAACTATTAAAAATCAGATGCCGTATTGAAGATTGAGGATACGGTAAATAATTACAAGAATCGCTTAAACATATCTTAAGCGCTTAATGGACATAGTAGCGTATGAGTAACATTTTAAAGGCCTAAACTTTAAGCCAGTGGTGCACACGTGTTATTGGTATTTTGATTCTAAAAGTGAAGTTTTAAAGTAATTTGTTGTTAAAGTTGCGAAATTCACCATATAATAATAATAATAATAATGGATTGGCGCTTACACATATGTTGGTGTTTGGCCGAGCGTCTCCTCCAATTTGTGGTGTGCGCTTTGATGTTGTCACACAAAGCCGCCGGCTCCGAACGGCGATTGTATTTTTATGGGAAGTTGTTTTGAGGTTTTCCATTGCCTGCCGAGGGACGACCGCTGTTACAAAAAAACCTTTTTTCGTTGTCGAAGAAAAGTAGTGAAATTATTAAACGTGTTTTATATTGTTAAAAAAAACATTNTTTTTCGACAGCGGTGCATGTTTTTTTTTTTTGTTTCCTTGCCTTCTTGTTATATCTTTTTTTCGTGCTTTATATTTCTTGGTCTCCTGTTGCATGTGTAACATTGCCTGATTTATTGTCGCAGACACGAAATGTAATCGATGCTGTTTCCAAAAACAATTCGAGCAAATTTTTAAAAGGTAAGTGCATGTGGACCAACTACCTAAATGTATGTTAAGAAGTTGTAGGTAGTAGAAATAGTTGGCTTCGTTTAAGCTCAATGCCAATGAAAATTCTAAGCAGATGCCGAGGTGTAATATTGTCACTGACAGCGGCCCCAACTTTTTTTTGATCGTTTTGCTGTTTCAATGTCTCAATCAAATGATATTCGAAGGCATAGGAAAAGCTGAAACAAATTGAGCTACCTAAATTGCACTGAAATGCAGCAATTTTAAATTCTGAATACATTTTTCGGTGTATCCTTAAAAAAGTTAAATGGTTTTAATATTAGAACTATTAAAAATCAGATGCCGTATTGAAGATTGAGGATACGGTAAATAATTACAAGAATCGCTTAAACATATCTTAAGCGCTTAATGGACATAGTAGCGTATGAGTAACATTTTAAAGGCCTAAACTTTAAGCCAGTGGTGCACACGTGTTATTGGTATTTTGATTCTAAAAGTGAAGTTTTAAAGTAATTTGTTGTTAAAGTTGCGAAATTCACCATATAATAATAATAATAATAATGGATTGGCGCTTACACATATGTTGGTGTTTGGCCGAGCGTCTCCTCCAAATTGTGGTGTGCGCTTTGATGTTGTCACACAAAGCCGCCGGCTCCGAACGGCGATTGTATTTTTATGGGAAGTTGTTTTGAGGTTTTCCATTGCCTGCCGAGGGACGACCGCTGTTACAAAAAAACCTTTTTTCGTTGTCGAAGAAAAGTAGTGAAATTATTAAACGTGTTTTATATTGTTAAAAAAAACATTAAAAAAAAAAAAAACTTTAATGTATAGAAATCCTACGTGAACACTGAAAATATCGTGCATTTATGCACATATAACTAATAGCTGCAATTCCTTCATCGCAACTATAATTTATAGGTCCGTCAAAAACCCACAAAAACCCCGAAAAATGCAATGAGGAGACCAATAAAAAATCTTTAGTTTTAAAAAATAGTTAAATAAACAATTGGGTATAACTTCTGGGTATCAAGTCTCCTGAAGAGAACCAGAGTTTTCCGATCGAAAAATGTTGATTTTCAAGAATTCTATACCATTTCTACGAAAGTTTTTTTTTTACCGTATATAAAAATACATAAAAAACTTTGGGCGCTTTGAGCGACCTCTAAATATTTTTTGATCTCAATATAAAAAAATAAGGGTATACCTTTTTCCGATTTAGAACAATCCTTTATTTTTTTTAAGGTTTGGACATTTTTTTGATTAATATTTTTTTTAGTTTCATTTTATCAAATTTTTATTTTTTTTATTTCGTTTAGTTTTTAGAAAACTTATTTCTAAACGATAAATAGAATAACGCTAACACCTCCTCGCTGGTTGATCTTTTAATTAGTCATTCGAAATACAGAAAATAGCTTTCAAGATAGTCGCTGGCATATAAAAACGTTTGTCTTTCGAAAGACTGTGGTGAGTTCAAAGACAGATGCCAGCATTGGCCTGCTAGTGATTTTGTTTATCTTTTAGCAAACAGTTTCAAAAAACTAAATGAAATTAAAAAAAATTATTTTCTTTTTAAAACAATAAAATCTATAAATCAAAAGAAAATGATATCACAGAAGCAAAATATTAAACAAACTTGGTTTCTAAAAATTTAACAAGAAAATAAATAACTAAATAAAAGAAAAATAAAATTTTCCTGCCCTAGGACTCGAACTCGGATCTGTCGAATGGTACATTAGTGCTCTGCTCACTCAGCCAATGCGACCGTTTAGGCAATGCGCGCAAAATTAAACTTTAATTAACATATTTAACGATCATTAGTTAAGTGCCCGTTAGAGCTAATATAATGAACGTTTCTGAAAATAATTTTTCAACATAATTAATTCAACATACTTTTTTTCATAAATGATTACTTGTCAACCCAATTGAAGTACATTATAACCCGCGTAACTAATATTATTTAATTACTCAAAATTGTTTTCTATTACCCAGGTCAAGTTAGATTTTCAAGGTTGCAGTAACTCGCATAAAGCTTAAAATCGGTAAGAAGGTTACGAACGTCATTATAAATGAAATGCGAAAAGTCCTTATCGATTTCATAGCTGTAAAAAAAATTATTCAAGATCAAAGGTCACATAAATTGATGTTTACAATTTTNTGAACGTCATTATAAATGAAATGCGAAAAGTCCTTATCGATTTCATAGCTGTAAAAAAATTATTCAAGATCAAAGGTCACATAAATTGATGTTTACAATTTTTCAGCTAAACCGTAAGTTTTATCATAAAAATAGATTAGACAAAAGTGTAGATCATGCAATTATCTCTAAAACGCGTTATGACATTGTTTGTGTGGGATATAACGACTCGATCGACATCCGGTTTGTAATGATTCATTTAACTCATAAAATACTTACTTTGAACTGAAGTAAATTTTTTTAACAGGTGGTAGTATGAAAAATTCAATCCATGTGGCAGGTGCAACGGGCTCTTTTCCAAGAACCCACAAAATACCTCCAGAGGTTTGCAGTATGAAAAATTCCCTTTTGTATGGGAGGTGCCACGCCCTTTTGCCTAATGGAGATAAAGGCTACTCTATTTTTTAATTTGGACTAAATGACACCAGTTTGTGAAATTTTATTAAGATGGGTTGAGTAGTTAAAGCGTGAAAGCGTAACAAACAAACCTTTCGCAATTATACCAGTAAGGATTATACAGTACTGACCATTAAAATAATATTTAGAGGTGAGCATTTTTTACACAGATCCAAATACACAAACACAAAATACTACACGAAAAATCAATATTAAGCAAAAAATTACGCACTGATCATTCGTTTTTTCAAGGTCGTTTTTAGCTCGTTTTTTAGTTTAACCTAAATAGGACTCTTCTTCTGAAGAATTGACTAAGTACATTTTTACCCATGAATGTATAATAAGTACAGCTCAACGACTACCATAAGAAAATTCACGTTTTTTATAAAATACGAGAAATTCAGTTACAATTGTAAAGAGCTTTTTTTCTCGCATTTGGTAACTTTCAGCCTTGTTTAATACCTGTCATTTTGTTCCCCAGAACCTTCAAATAAATGTCTAAAAATCCCAAGCTTTAGGTCTGACCGCTAAAAAAGTAATGCCTTAATAAAAAATAGATCTTGTGCGAGTTGCACTAGAAATGTCCTGATTTTTTCGATTTTGGCAAGTCAACTGGCCATTTAAACCGCTTTATATAGACGAAGGTAAAGAAACCGCACTTGGCAGTGCAGTTGCTCTGTGGCGGCAACAATATGCCAGTACGCAAAATGTCACCGTCTCAAAAGATTTCCCCATATTACAATGTAAATTTTGGTTTTTTATATATGTACATACCTAATTTATTTATACGTGCATATGTATGTACATAAGTGCAAAGAAATTGACAGCAACTTAATTTATAAAGTGTTTTCATTTAATTATTTTTTTGATTTATCTAGTGCTTTTTAATTGAAAAATAAGTAGAAACGTTTGTTGGGAAAATTGTATGTGCATGTAGAAAGAAAATTGGAATTTTTAAAGACCGAAGTGTGGAATTTTTAAAAAAACTGTTCTGGCATCAGTGCTATATATTTTCATTATTAAAAGAGCAACCAAGATCATTTAGAATGGAAAATAAATTTAAGTTTTTTATAACTGAATAAAAATAAAATACGTAAAAGGAATAATTGCGTGAAATTTGTATAAAAAGACACGGATTATTTATATTTTTTATGCATATATATTAGACTGCATCACTCCCCATACAAAAAAAAAAAATCGGTACTATTTTTCCATTGGAATTATAAAATCTATTATATTTTAAGACGTCCACCAAAATATTTCGGAAAAATATTAAGATTTAAGTGAGATGGACCGATTTGAAAATACCTCCAAAAATGGAGTTTTTTATGAATACAAATAGTTTTTTAAAGATTTTTTTTGAAAAAATTCCCTCAAATGACAAAACGGTTTAAGCTTAAAATATTTGCATAAAAATATTTAAAAACAACGAAAAAAAATTTTTGAACGGAATCGTAATGATGAGATTTTTGATGCTATTTTTTAACTTTTTTCGAAGACTGGTATAGGAAAAACTTGAATAACTGAACCTAAACTCTTACGATTTAGACTTAAGAGGTGTCATTGCAAAGGTATTTTCTCACCCTTTTTATTTCTTTGCTAATAAACTCATTCAAAGGATGAAAGAGAACGGTAGGATGAACGAACGTCATTCAAAGTTGAATTAAGATGTGTTGGTATTCGAAAAAACAAGATGGGACACGAATGACGCTTTTTTTGCCAGAAATAAAAACCGTGTGAAAATACCTTTCTACTGAGATCCCACAAGTCTAAATCAGAACATTTTTGGCCCAGTTATTCAAGTTTTTTGTGAACCAATCTTTGAAAAAAGTAAAAAAAAACAGCATCAAAAACTAATTCTTACGATTCCGTTGAAAAGATTTTCAAATATTTTTGTGCAGATTTTTTAAGCTTAATCTAGTTTATCATCTGAGGGGACTTTTTTCAAAAAGTTCTTTAAGAAACTATTTTNCGCAGATTTTTTAAGCTTAATTTAGTTTGTCATCTGAGGGGACTTTTTTCAAAAAGTTCTTTAAGAAACTATTTTTATTCATAAAAAACTTCATTTTTGGAGGTATTTTCAAATCGGTCCAGCTCGCTTAAATCTTAATATTTTTCGAAATATTTTGGTGGACGTCTTAGAATATAATAAATTTTGTAATCCCGGTGGAAAAACTGCAACTTTTTTTGGTGATGCCGTCTAATATATGTATATACATATATGTGTGCATTTATAAAATTTTTAGAGCATATGTATATATGCTTAAAGTAGCCTTGGTGATCGGCATGTCTCCACTTTATAAGTGGCATTTTAAAAGAGATTTTCATAGTTTTGGAGAAATTGACAGCTGTCAACTGTCAAACTATTATTATTTCCTAAAAATTCGTGCCAAAAACACCAATAAATTGCTTATTTTTAGAATACCTGATAATCAGTTTGACAGCTGTTAACTTTAAAAGATAAATTTGACATAAAATTCGTGACTAGCTTGCCCAAAAGCCTAATTAGTAGGATTTTCAAAAATATTTTCTTATTTTTGGAGTAAATGACAGTTGATTTTACAGCTTTCGATTTTGAAACTATAAGTTTCATGGCTTATTTAGATTCCTAAAGTTCTATTAAAATTGTAACAGTACTTTTAGTTTTCGCGCAAAAAAATGGTCTCTTCAACCACTGTGTGGTGGTGAGAAAAAGTTGTTTGAAGTTATCATAACTTTTGCCATTCCGGTATATATCAATTACATATTTTATACGTGATTTTTTGTTAAAGTAATTATTTATTATTAAATAACACATCATTTAGAATTCCAAGCCAAAAATTATTATAATTTTCTTTTTGAATTAACTTCTCTTCATGTAAGTTTGTATGTATATGTATACATACTATGTACAAAGATTTCTTGTTTGCAAAGTTTATGTAATTAAAACTCAATTAAAATCAAAGCACTGACATACGCTTCAGGCTATTTGATTTGTGAAAATGTTAAGCATCAGAAATAACAAATAGAATATGATCATGTAACATTTTCAGCAATTAGTTGTTGCAATGTTTTTATTAAATTTTCTATTATTTCCGTACACAAAATTCTCATATTATTTTTGTATTACTTAAACAAACACACAATTTTCATAGCAAATTTGTTTTTGCAAGTATTCAAAATGATTTTCTTGCATTCATGCAACCGACGTTTTTCACAATTTGATTGCCATTTTGCGTATATCCTGCGGCTGAAATGTAAAAATACACGTACTCACTGAAAATTATGTGAATTTCTGCCACACCCAGGCCTTAGGTGTACTCTTGTTAAACTTGTTTACCGAAAAATTGAAATTTATGAATAATAACAAAGTTGCATTGTCCGAAAACGGAACACAAAGTGCATTTCATTTAACGCTCGCATAAACACATAACAGGTGAAATAACAAAGCAACAAGCACAAAACAAAATACCTAGCAAGTGCAATTTAAAAGAATGTATAAATTTTATATAATAGCAGGCAACTTTGGCAGGAAACACCCAAAAAATAGTCAAAACACCTTAGGCCACGGAACTAATGTAAATGTATTTGCGCATATGCATATACATACATATGTATGTACGAGACGAGGCAACAGCAGTACAAGAAATTCAGTTCTGGGCGTGCAACGAGAATAACCAAAGGACGAAAAGGCATTACATAATGTCAGCTTTTACGAATTAAAATCCATTCCAAATGCCACTTTATTAGCTCATCCTTGTGCCAACTTAAGCAGCAGCCCATGCAACATTCCAAAACAACAACAAAAGGCCCAATAAAAAATGCTAATAATAATAGAATAAGTAACTTTGCTCTGCTTATGCATTTAAAGTTTTATAATAAATACAAATAGCATTTGGTTACATGCACTTAGCGGAGCACATAAGCGCAGGAGGGTTGGGCCAGTGGGCGAGCGAGCAGGCAAACGCAGGCAGTTAGCCTGTCAGTTCGGTGGCAGTGTAATGCTTGGTATGGAATAAGAAGCTGTGTTCGCGACAGGTGAAACAGATGTGCTGTTACACAACTTATCCTTTGCATAATGTAGGAAGTTACTGAAAAAGAATGTAGCGAAAAACATTTAAGGCCAAAGAGAAAACCAGTTTCGTAATAAGCGCAGAGGAAGAACAACAATAGCACGCACTTGCACAGTTGAGTATTTAAGCTAAACAGATACATTTTAGTAACATACGATTCATATGAACAATGACAATGAGTCGCCTGTTACACAGTGGGTCGCACACGAACGAGGCGAGGAAAAAATTTCAAAGAAATCGCACATACACTCACTAAAATTCTCTATGAAAAGAAATATTTTTACAATTTTTTTCTTGAAAATTTTTTTACATACCCATTTTTTGATAAAAAAATTAGTTTTTTAAACATTCCATCCCAGCAAAAATTGAAAAAAGATCACAATGATAGCTCTGAGTATTGCACAATATTTAATTATAGTATTAAGTATAATTTGAGTTATGAATTTTTTTACACCTAAATCTTAATAAATTTAATGGTTCCGCCTACAAGGTTAATGGACGCCGCAGTTAGCCCATCTTTACTATAATTTATATATGTAGTTCTCTATTCATAAGAAACCTTGGAGCTAATGTCAAGTTTCGGCGAAATGGGTTCACATTTATAACTTTGTTTAACAGATTATATCGAGACGCATCGCTTTGCGGCGTAAGAATAACGTAAGTGAATAACCATTTTACAAGCGCGACAAAAAAAATGACAAACATTCGTGAAAAAGCTACTCAAAACAACCTTCTGCATCGTTTTCCAATAGATTTAAATGCAACTGCATCTACGAAAAATATGCCGATTTAGCTATCGCTAAAACATTCTAAATCTAAAAAATTGTATCGGAATTTTTGGCGACTTCCGAAAATTGCTATTTGTCCCCCCTGTCGCTAAAAATTGCTTAGCCTAAATTTCAGTATTTTATCCGGCCGCAAGTGGCGCTTTACAGCAACAGCAGCGGTTAAATTTTTTGTTGCATATTTTGCAAAGATCATAGATGAACAGCCTTCGGAAGAAGCGCAAATCCTTGAGAGAATACACGGATTGCAACTTCGACATTTTTTGCTCATGGTGAATAGAGCTTTGTACATTCTTATTTTAATGCAAAATTCACTGGAATCACAATTTTAGCTTTATGAGCGGTAAAAATAGTTCACTCACTTTATTCGGTTCACTTCGTTCATCGCTAAAATCTGCCAAAAAATTGAGCAAAAATTGGGATTTTTGGAGATGCTTTTTTAAGATAGAGTCGCGAAATCGCTAAAAAATGTTAAAATTTATTTAGCATTTTTTGGCGATGAAGGTTTAGCGAAAGCGAAATCGGCTGCTGGCCATTTTACTTCATCACTTAAGGATTTTATTGTTTAAAAAAGAAAATATCTTTTTTTAATTTAATTCAACATTCATTAAAATATTATATTTCATCGTTTTAAAAATAAAAATATATTTTTTTATTTTATTTAATTTTTAGGATATCATTTAGTCTATTTTTTGTTGTTTTTAATGTAATTTTTCCTTAGCTCTAAAACTTGTTTTGGGAATGAAAATATTTTTTTTTTATTTTATTTAATTTTTAAGTGGGTACTATTTGCTTAAATTTGTTTTAATTTCATAATTAATTTTTATATTTTATTGTTTTAAAAAATATATATCTTTTTTTAATTCTGATTAATTTATAAATATTTTTTTTTGTCATTCTATTTATTTGTCCTTAGTTTATTAGTTATGGTTTTAAAAAGAAAAATATTTATGAGACGTTCTATGTCAACCATACCAAAGCTCTGTCCAAAATTCTATGGGATAGAAATTAACGTAAAGCATGTTAAAAGACTCGCGAATTTACAATGCACCAAATAAACCGTGGCAAAATTGAAAATTCTGTATTACGTAAATTCTGCGACCCCTAGAAGACGCCATGTCCGTAAATGCGTAAATAAATTTGTCATTCAGTTTGTTAATATAGTTGTCAGTTATTTGATCAAGACGGATTCTAATGTTTTTAGGGTCGGTGATCACGAATATAGCATCAGAATTTCGATATTCAAAATGGCGGATCCAACATGGCGGAAGATTTTTATAAAATTTATCGGATTCACTTATTTATTTAGATTCACATATGCCTATATGGGTCGCTGATTACGAATCAGAAACAAGATTGGAAAAATTCAAAATGGCGGACCCAATATGGTGGATAAAAAAATCAAAACCGATTGGATTCGTTTAAAATCTTACAGTTGGGGGTTTTTAAAGTCGTGGATTATGAATCTGAAATCAAATTTAAAAAATTTCCAAGTGATTTAATAGTAGAATATTCTAACTTAAATCGGTTAAAATATCATTAAAGATCTTTCTTTTATGATAAACCTCATAATATCAGAGTATTTTGTTACAACGTTTTGAAGACAACCGCTTAGCATATATTTTATTACCATTCTTTGCCTTTAATACTCCACTGTGTTTCACCATTGTCGAACGACAGCAACACCACCAGTTCATTTGTTTGACAATGCACTTCTTGTAGTAGCATAAGCCAGTGTGCATTATGAGCTTTAGAGCCTTATAATTTCATACTCTTAAATATACTTAAGGAGAGGAAAGCGAAAAAATGCGAAACAGATGAGGAAAAAAACACTTAACAACAAAGTACTAGGAAACTGTTTCACAATATTTTCCGCAGCATCAAGAGAAGCAGCTGCAAGAAGCCATTTAAAACCATGCAATGGTAAAACTAAAAACGGCCACCGAACAACCAAAAAAAATTAATGCCACAGCGTGTGGCAAGTTTACAATTCCATATGTACATACACATGCATAAGTATGTATATAAGTATGTACGGGTGTGTGTGCATATTGAGTTTTGCGCACGCTGACCACCCGTGGGGCAGCCTGTCCACTGACCAGCTACTTTTTTCAGCGTCGCGCATCCGCAACGGTAAGCGGAAATGCCGCAGAACACTTCAAGCCCACATCCCGCAGAGAATGTAACAAATGCATATACATATATGTATGTAGTTGCATTTATACATACATATGTATGTATATAGTTGTTTTATAATATTCTTTATGTACATATGTATGTAGGTATATATATTTTTTGGTTAGCTGTATACATGCATTCGTATGTTTGTGTGCATTCGTGCGAAACTGTGACAACAGCGGCACAGCAGGTAACCACAACAGCTGCACGCGGCGACATAATCATCATAACGGAAGTGCAACATTAAGGCAAAACAGATTCACCAACAACACAAGCAACAAAGAGTGTTCTTTTACAAAGTAGAAAAAATTGCATAAAAAGTTTTTCAGCGCAATTTTCTCAACTCTTACAGTACATACATACTTGTATTTACTTTGCCACCATTCGCATTCGGTGTCGCAGCACTTGCCAGATGCAACATTATCTATGGCTGTGCATGAGGCAGTGCGGCGAGTATGCACTAGCGGCGCTTACCTCTTAGCTCGACATTTGGAATGTGTGAAAATGAAACGTATAAATATGCATTATTTCTAAATTAACAGCGGAAATGAAAATGAAAACGAAAATGAGCAAAAGAATAAGATTGAAAATGTGAATGAGAAAGCGCAAGAGTAAGAAACAGAAATTAAGAATTGTTTTGCTGCAGTCACCTCCAAAGCTGCCTCACTATTTTCTCGTTTCGTCCATCAGCAACTATATTCCGCTTTACGTAATTCTAGTTAACAAAAAATGTAAAAGGATACCCGCAGCTCTATGTTTCTCATTTCGAGAAAATTGTAAATTATTGTTAAACAGTCTCAGTTTCTGTCGCCGGTATGCCAAGCAATGATTTCGCGAGGCAACAAAAGAGATTCCACTTTTGCCAGCTTTTAATGAAATATAAATATGCAAAGGAAAAATTCTTACTTTTTCATTAAATGCTTCACTCCCCGTTGACAGGCGGTAAGCACTACCAGTGAGGGGCGTCAGTAACCAGGGGAACAAAGGCGACGAACATGCATACACACTACTAATGTCGGTGCAGCCAAGTTGGGTGGGTGTGGATAACGGGGCAGATTTGCAATGCTGTGAAATGTAATATTGCAAAGATAGAACAGATGGCTTTAAGTAAGAAATAAACAAGTGGAATTTCGATGAGAAGGGACGAAGAAATAAGAAGCAAATTGGATGGCGCTTAAATTTGAAGTTATTTAAATTTATTTGAAGTCCAGTCGGTGATTTAAGTCGCGCGATAAATTAATTATAATAGAAGATATATTCTTGAAAGTGTACCGGTTTCCTGAAACCATAATTTTATTTCTCTTTCAAGGTCTATAAATACTAAAATTAATTTTAAAAAATCCTAAAATGAAGGGAAAAAAACCTTGTTACAATGCCGTTACGTGACGAATAGAGGCGGCAGTGAAGAATGCAGAATTCACATTGGGGGTTTTCTGAATGAAGCCGGAGCTTTTAGCAAAGTCTCAAAGCAAGGTATTTAATACTAGAGTAATGATGACAGGGACTCACCCCGGATGTTGTGCTACAGAAGTCTTTCGACCCAGTACTGTATGCACGAGACCACTAAAGCGGTCATCGAAGACACGCCCCACCTGCTGAACTTATTGCTTAAGCAAATATCGGCATCATCATAGCAAGTGCAAAGTGACTGTTAGCATTGAGCGATTAAACGGAAGTACGAATTAGCTGGAGAAGGGAAACGAAATAAAGACAGTGGCACATACCTTCTGTGAGTGTCGTGTCCTTAGCCGTCTAAGTATTAGTCTTCTGGGAGAACGTTTTCGAATCTGGAGCCACTCTCGAAGATAGGCCATAATAAAGGGTTCCAGTTTTCCAAGAGGACTACAATCTTCTTCAGCATGTATCCTGATTTCCGGAGCATAGCTTTGCTATTTGGTCAGAGAGTATCTAATGAGCCTACCTAACTTAATAAGCAGTCAGAAATTTAATATTGAGTCAATTAACCTTTTAATTGACCTACCGCTTTCGGTGTTCATACGCAGTCAGCATCCTTCCTTTGTGAATGGGCATTAGTGTCTGACCGCAGGTTCGGCCTGGCTTCGGTATTCGGCCTATTCGGTTGATTTTTTATATTCGGAAATGCACACCAATTAGGCAATTCACAAGGTGTTGTATTTGTCGTGAAGTTACATTATTTTACGGCAGTTGTTAAAAGTTTGTTGTTGTTTCGCATCTTTACATAACATTTTGGAAAATGGAAGAACTCTATATATATTAAAAAAAAAATACATAAAAGCGATACAATTGCGTTTTGCTGTAATTTTGCAGAAAAATGAGATCTAAATATTTGGAAAATTTTGAACAGAAAAAGGTCAACCGCGATTTGCAATGTATGCCAGAAAGAGCTTTCCTTAGGAAGTGAAGCGTCAAAAAAAATAAACAGGTTTGGAAATGCATTTACAATTACATCCTTCACAATACTAAGAATTTTCTTGTAAGGCGTTCTTATTATTAAGAAAATAATAAAAAATAATTTTACCAAATAAAACACCCACACTTACTATTTTTTAAACGAAAGATTCAATTTTAATATTCGGCTTCGGTATTCGGCCGAATATTGACTAGTACCAGCTTCGTTCGGACACTATGGGGCATAAAAGTGATATACAAGGGCGTTCACAGTAACGTAACTGTAGTTGATTGCGCAAGATAAACAGAGAATACTGCTTATAAAAATGTCAGATAGAAAAACTCGGAGGAAAGTGGGTAACCTTATCTAAAACACATTTTTTTCTAGAACTGCTAGGTATAAGGAATATGAGCTGTAAAAGAGAACCAGAAACAAACATCTGATTGATACTTGTTTAATAAACATACCTCCAAGTCAGAATTAAACATACCAAGCAGGGTTGCATGAAAAAATTAATTCGATAAGCACTCAATTAAGCACTAATCAAGCAAATTAAGAATGGAAATTTTGTATGGTAAATCGAGGCTTTTTTCATTGCTCTATTAGCAGCCTATATCGCCTATGGGTTACAACACCAAACAAGAAGATGAATAAGTGTATGTATAAATAAAACGTTTATGATGAACGTAGTATTTTGTTGCGATAACCACTGTGTTAAGTTACAACTGGTTTGTTGCTAGAACTGTGGCGAATAAAGATGCCATAAGATATGCTATTGAGTATTTTTTCGCCAAAATATTTCCCTAATTTTTAGCTTCAAAATAACTAAATGGCTAAAAAGTGTTCCCAGCCTAGTGAAAAGCATTAACATATCTGGCACCATTCCAAAAAGTATTTAATTATTTTAAAAGAAGATTGAGGTAGATGTCCGGCAAAGACATTTTTAAAATAAAAAGGTGGCTCTCTCTACACTCGAAATGCGCACCTTTACTCACCTTCAATTAACCAAAGGTTGTCTCGAATCCGTCCTGCTTTAATTTTTGGTCTACACCATACGCTTCTAATATAGCCACATTATGGTCGAACCGAAATGAAGCAACAAAAGTAAAAATATTTATGTAAGCACAGGAAAAATTACCCTGAATGCTAAAAAGTAGTTGGACAGTAAATGGAGTGCGGCGATGTTAACAAGACGCATTACAAGCAACCCCATTAAAGCAACAAGGTAATATGCTACGAACATAACCGACATAAGCATTCATATATACATACATACTTATACACATCTATATGTAGCCGCACTAATAAACATGCAAACATATAACAGTACTTATTTACCATGTAACAGCAAAAAGTCAAAGTAGCACATTCAGAGTAACGGTAACAACATAAAACTTCATTAAAGTCACATTGTCACATGTTTATTAGCAAAACAACGACGAAAGAGGCAAAATAAAAGTAACTGAAAGAAGCAGGTAGTATTGTGGTAGTAAAGTAAAGGTAGATGAAAGCAATACAAAGTAAAAAAGTAAAACGAGAGAAGAAAGCAGCAGCAATGGCATTTGAGCTCAAACTCAAGCCTAGGTCAGCACAATTTTTGCCATGGCTGAGCTCCCCCACACAAACATCTTGTGTGTGCTCTTAATGCTTCTAATACAGGCTAAAAGAGGAGAATTGAGGAAGCATTAAGACAACAACAATAACAGTAACAACAACAAAAACCATAACACGTACTTGCGTTAACATAGCGCAAATGCCACACAAGCAGCAATGGCTTTATTAAGTCTTTTGAATAGGAAAAAAATCGCTAAAGGCAACAACAACAAAGTCATGCAATTGGATAGCTTTTCCCAGTAAACGTGAAACGTAAAACGTGGCAAAGGCAAAAATACAAAAGTCAAAAGAAATTGTCATCAATAAAATGCACATGTTACCTTTTGACAACGGCCCAGAATGTTACGGAGACTAGACAATCGCTAAACCACATTAAAGCGAGAAAAAGCGTTGCTGCGAAAAAGCGATAGGAATTTATTAAAACCATTTTAGTGTCAAACCGCTGATTGTGCGAGGTCACCACAACANTCGACACCAAATCGTTAGTGGTTTGGCGTGATTTCTTATAAAGACATTTCTTCGGTTGCCTATTGGCAGTGGCAGCGGCAGCGGCTGCAGCGTGTCAGTTTCGTTAATGGCCCAACACGTTGTAGAGGCTGTGCCAAAGGAAAAAAACGGAAAAAAGAAAGTAAAACACACAACAAAAATTACTTAGGTTAAAAACAAATGACACTAATAGAGCGTCAAACGTATTTTCTTTTGTGCCGTGCACGTTCTTACGCTCAACCGACCCGACCCACTCCATCTTATGGTTTTTCTCTTAACTTTACTCCTGCAGATTAAGTATATTTTGGTGTCTTAATGGGTATGAAGCAGCTGTGAGAAGTCATTCATAGTAGAAGTATGTTCAATAGTGTTGGGTAAAGAAGTCCTTAAGCTATTTATGGGGAATTCCATGCCGGAGAATGTATAACAGAGGGTTGCTTAGAAACGGATGGGACGTTGCCCTTGGCATTTCAATAATCCATAATGGATTATGTTATAGTGGTTGCCCCAAGGGACGCACTTGGGTAAATAAACGATTGTCCTTGGTGATACCACGGGTACTGAACGGACACCATTAATCTAGTCGGCGAAATGCCGCGAGCCGATTACGTTATTTCGAATGCGGCTAATATCAATGCCGGACAGCTGGTGCATCCCTACCTCGTGAATACCAATCGCACAATTACCTGTCAGAACTACCACTAATATCGAGAGTTGAGGCTCTCCTTTTACTGCCCACGGCTCACCCTAGGCCAAAAGGATGTTGCAATTGCGCATTTTCTAGTATAAGCTTAGTGCTCGCTGAGCTTACATGAGGCCCAAACGCCCAAGAGTGAACCGAAATAGGACAGATTCGTTCCCAGCTCTCCTATACCTGGTGAAAACGTAGCAAGGGTACCTTTACTCGCCCGGTTAAATTTGCTCTAAAAAAATATTGTTTAATTTTGTGCATATAAAGAGAGGTAACCAGTTTCCCCTTCTAATGTGTCAAAATTTTTTCACCGCGTAATAAAATTAAACACTGGCTGTTTACTTTGTCACGTATTGCAAAATTACACATATAATGTTTAAAATTGAGCAAGTATGGGCAATCAGTGTTTATTATTAGTAGAAAAAGTATTTCTGCTTTCAAGATTTTTGCAATCTTAAACATTTCATCTGCACATTTTAAGCAACTCATTTTTAGTGTCAAATCTTGAACCTCTTTTGGTTATATTTACACAGATTCTGGTTTAAAAATAAACACTTTTGAGTAGGAGTTTTACATGCACTTTTTAGAGTCTACATTCTGTATCTACAGGCATAATGTGCAACATGACGTTAAGTGCAAGTGTAGGTGCAGTTCTTAATATATCCCTAATGCTGATAAGGGCAATCACCTGTACGCGCTGCGAGTTCCACCAGACAAAGGCTCTGTAAAACAAGATAGACTTAACTATGGTTTTATAGAGCCAATGAATGGTCGAGAGATCCCAGCTTTTACCAATAGCTTCCCTGCAGCAGTAAAATACAACCGACTCTTTTCTTGTGCTCTTCCCAAGACTGTGCTTCCACGATAGCTTCCTATCCATGTTCAGGCCTAAATACTTGCCTCTTTCGGCGAGCAGGTCAATCAGTCTCTCTAGCGTTTTTAGCAAAAAACGAAGGTAACCTAATTGGCCTTCGGGATGAACGCAACCCTTACGACCCTCCAAGATTTGGGGATGTACCCTGTCCTCACGCTCTTTGTATAAATATGAGCCAGCCAATTGTACGACATTTTCACAGTCTTTTGCAGCTACACGGGTATGATGCCACCAGATATAGTCCATATTAAGAATTACCTCACAAGTTTTAACCAAGAAAGTCTAATAGTAAGAGTAATTTATAAATTCTATAAAATAAATAGCCATAAAGGATAGGAAAATGTATTGAAATTTATCGATAGGAATGGAAATAAATTCAGTCATAAAATATTTTGTTATCGAAAGTTATCAAGCTACCGAAATTTATCGGATCATCGAAGTTTATAGTTATCGCAATTTATCGAATTTTCCAAGTTTTTTTAGTTATCGCAACGTATCAAATTATTCAAATTGAACAATGTTTATTAAGTTGAAGAAATTTATTGACACAGGGATTTAGTTGTCGATAATTATCAAGCTAGAAAAATTTATAAGATTATCGAAATTTGTCAAGCTAAAAAAATGTATCAAGTTATCGATATATATTTAATTATCATTATTAATTGAGTTAACGAAATTTATCGACTTACTTTAATGCATCGAGTTCTTTCAACTTACTGAAATTTTTCGACTTATCGAATCGAAGTTTTTGAAATTTTCAAAATATATTGAGTTATCCTAATTTCAATGTTATATATGTAAGTACATCGATTTATGACTGCTTATCCAATTTTATCGTGTTACCAGAGATATGTCGAAATTTACGGGCGTATTCAGAGTTTATCGAGTTATCAATTTATCGAGTTATCGAATTTTAAAAAGCAACTTTTTCAGAACTTGATTTCAGAACGGCTTATCTCAGAATTCGGTTCAAAGGCACCTTATCTCAGCTTCCGATTAAAAACCACTTTATCTCAGCACATTTTCAATGTATTTTCATTTGAGATAGGGCGTTTTTGAACCAAATTCTGAGATAGGGTGTTCCTCAATGAAATTCTAAAGTAGGGGTTCTTGAAAAGTTTCCTGAATTAAGGCTGCCAAGATATGTCGATCTTTCACTCAGCCATCGATATAAAATTAAGTTGGCATTTTTCCCGTACTTCGTAAAAACTCGTATATTAGTGACTTAGGTGCAGCTTTACGGAAGCCTAGTTTATAGTTATGTAATTATTTTTAAAGGAAGGAGAATTTGTTTCCTCTACAAATGTCCCACCCGTGACGATGGAATACCCCTTATGCCTTTGGACGTCCATAGCCTATGTTGCCATTAGTGGCTTACAAATTGAATATTCAAGTTGTGTTGGCTCAAAACGAACGCTCATTGACTTTGATTACAATTGACATATGAATGCTTTAGTTTCAACAGAAGTATAGAAAGGTTTGCAGCGGTAATTTGTGTATTCGTTTCAATGAACTCCTCATGATATTGCACGAGCGCACAGAAGATTCAGCAAACGTTACTTTGGCAAAACCTCGTATCAAAAATAACTGTAGAATTCGTATATCGCAAACTTTATTCAAAATAGGCCTTTAAACAATAACATTCTTTATATTTAGTTCTTAATTAACTTCTTACAAGCTATTTTTGCTAATATTTAATAGACAGTTTTTCGGATCTCTGCGATACGAGGTTTTGCCAAAGTACCGTCGATATACACCGTTTACATTATGCCAGTCGCATGACAGTCCAGTGAGCCAGTCCTGAATCGTTACTGCCAGAAAGTAAACATTAATGATGGACACGGAAGAAAATACACTAGCTAAAAAAACAAAGAAGGCAAGAAGGCGGACTTCTACAAATGGTTTTCTGAGAAGCCTTTTCATGACATAATTTTTTTGAATTTTGAAAGTTGATTTTCTATCTCCTAGTGAAAAGAACCGCTCTCATTTTCATAGTGCTGGCATCCTGTCTGCAACTGGTAGTCCAGCTTAAAGATGACTTACCTACTTAAAACTTTTCATCTTAATAACAGCACCACGCCATCTCTAGCCATTCCTCTGCTGGTCCTTCAGCACGTCGTATACTTAAACTACCAACGAACGACTGTAGACTTTTAGTGAGTTAGCTATCCCCGCCCTTAAAATGGGTTTGGTGAGTTTTGCTAAGTGTAGGAAGAGTGTACGATTATCCAACGCTTTTAAATTTGCGTCTGAAATGCTTTGGAGAGGCGTTCCACAAGGTATATGGTGTGGGTATTAAATGAAAAAATATTTTTAATTTTTTGAGTCCATAGATGAATAGAGCCCTTGCGACGCGCCTTAACTATAGAAGAATCGGAACTTTTCCCCCTGTGTAACACGCTTTTATGTGATATCTGTGACCGTGGTATTACCGATTGAAAGGCGAGACTGAAAAAAATTCGTTCATTTGATTTTTTTTAAGGACCACCCTAATGTGCATACATACTCAATCGGCAAAATGAGGAGCGTTTCTAAATAAACGCCTTCGTTAAGAGATTTTTCAATACTACCTTCTGTTTGAAAGCTGTATTAGAAGATCTTCTAATAGCGCTACCATTCGAAGGGAGACGAGAAGGTGGGGTTTCATGTCAACGAAAGTCAAATAAATGGAAAAATCGCCATTCAACACAAAATGAAAAGGAGTAAAAAATCGAGTACGGCATGCCTATAGCTTCGAAAAGATTCGAATTAAGGACTCCCAGAAGGCCTCTTATTTTCGTATTTTGCCGACTGCATAGTTTACCCAATTACATGTACAAGCAAAGCGAAGAGGACCTCTTGCATGTGCTGAGTCACTCAATTAATATTTTTTCACAGACACACGAATAGCATTTTCACCTCACTTCACAGGGAGAGAAGGGTGCATTACAAAGCTATTATAGCATCCCTAAAGAATACAAAATATTTTTGTTAATATCAACAATTGACTTTGTGTGTATTTGGTAATTCACTGATAAGTCAAACAGCATGTAACCCTCGTCAAAAAAAAATGGCAGTTATATCTCAAAACACGCAACATTCTCACTTTAGTGGGTTGGTTGAAAGTTTTTACGGACAAATTTTTATGTTGTACATGGTCCCAGTACTATTGGCATGTATTTTAAGTATTTTGTAATGCGGTAAAAGCGACAGCCTAAGCACCTGTTGTGGGTTGAGTAACAAAATGTAGATGGAATAAAGAGACAAAAGCAAAAAAAAATTTATGTTTACAATGGCATTTTTATGTAAGCAATGTTGTAAGATTATGCTTAATGAAATGTTGCAATGTAAAAAGTTTCGTATTGACAAATGAATGATAGATAAGGTTGTACATAAATGAAAATTGTTTTTAAAATATTTATAACCTGCTTTAGGCCATAGAACAAAGACCAAAATATATGCCAAACTTCGTCCATTTGAGGAAAAAAAAACTTTGAATGCCGAAGTTGCGAGTTCAAATCCCATTAACTCGATGAAGAAGTTTGATGAGGAGGTGTGATGAACTCCAAAATAGCAGCTATAACTTCTACCAAAAAATGTAAATTATTGCTGTTTTTTCACAATATTTTTCCGTTAAAAACGGCCTAAAGCTCAATAAAAATTGTTGAAAAAAAAAAATTGTAACCAGACTTAGGATATTGCCTACAAAAAAATATTATGTCATTTTTTTTTTCGTCGGGCTAACGGTATGCATTAGCGCGATGTATTACTCTGTCTTTTTAGTTTTAAAAACCATGCCGGCCGATGCACTTTTGGATAAAGCTTGGGAGAAATACACTAGTTTTGTGAAAGCATAAACAACTTTCTGGGCAAAGGCACATTTAAGAGGCAGGAGTTAAAATAACAAAAAAAAATTTATTTCGCTGAATCTGAATACATACAAGTCGCTGCGCCCACATAAACAATTATGTGTTTTTCAATAACTTTTCAGGGGAGCAAAAAAACTGATTCCTGATGTCAATCTCCGCGTTTGCGGTGCTCCGGGTGTCACAATCCCGGGTACCCCAGTCAAAGGCTTCCAATCCTGAGTCAGTCGGAGCTTCAATTGGCAGAAGAGTCTACGGCTTTCGAAGTCTTACCAGAGTCATAAAACCTGGGACCGCGGGTGAACAGATGGAGTATGTTCGTTGGCTAGATAAGCAAAACTAGTGAGACGAACAAGGCCAAAAGAGAGGCCAGATGCACATGTAAGATCGTACAGCTAGTAAGAGATGCAAGAATGTGGCTCATCGCGCAACTCGAGTGGGTGTAGAAAACCGGAAAAGGAGCAACAATCCATGCCTATTGTTCACCCGGGATAGAAATTGCTGCCCAGTTAGGCTAGTAGGACCTGCGANCAACTGATTCCTGATGTCAATCTCCGCGTTTGCGGTGCTCCGGGTGTCACAATCCCGGGTACCCCAGTCAAAGGCCTCCAATCCTGAGTCAGTCGGAGCTTCAATTGGCAGAAGAGTCTACGGCTGTCGAAGTCTTACCAGAGTCATAAAACCTGGGACCGCGGGTGAACAGATGGAGTATGTTCGTTGGCTAGATAAGCAAAACTAGTGAGACGAACAAGGCCAAAAGAGAGGCCAGATGCACATGTAAGATCGTACAGCTAGTAAGAGATGCAAGAATGTGGCTCATCGCGCAACTCGAGTGGGTGTAGAAAACCGGAAAAGGAGCAACAATCCATGCCTATTGTTCACCCGGGATAGAAATTGCTGCCCAGTTAGGCTAGTAGGACCTGCGAGATTAGCGAGACGAGCAAAATGAATGAGGTGAGTTAAGCGACACGAAAAAGGATTGAGAGTCGATTTTTACAACCTGGGGTGGAAGGAGATCAGTAAGTCTTGTGAGAGGAGCGAAACGAGCTGGATGATAGTGGACGTTGTTATGGGTAGCAACACGAGAAAGCTGTTCTCCGGTTAGGGAGACAGTGTTGGAGGTCTGATATGTAATGCAAAATGGTCAGAAACATATTTCTTAGATTTCTGTAATAACAAAATAATGCAAAGTTGTGAGTGTACACATATTTTTAAAAAGCCATGAGCTGAAATTGCCTAAGCTGCGAACTATTTTTTTGACAAGTATTTATTGTATAATATACTTAAATTTTTGATTCGTTGACTCGCTACGTTATTCAACCAGTTCCATCTGGTTCAGATCGTCTTAAATCTTTAAGAATTCTAGAGATGTGCGCACATTTCATGCCAGGTCTCTGATGATTTCAACATGTGGTCTACAACGTTGCTACCCTGTAGTATTTTTCGGGCTTCAGGGGCATATCGAAGGCAAAATAATAATTTAGGAGTATTCTCGCAGTCTTGCAAAGCCCTTGCACATATCGTACGGTTTGCGAAGCTGTCTCAAAGGAAAGCCGGTTTCAACCGGCTTCAGATCTCCTCACAGATCTCACAAATACACGTTTATAGACGAGGATGAGTGCGTTTGTATTAGAAGCTTTAATGTTTCTTCGCTGCTAACTTTTCAATCCCCATCATCCTTTATGAGGAAGATAATATTGCTAGGATACGTTGATAGTATCACCACTTAATTCATATTAGTTTTTCCAATAGGTACTTATATATATCTCCGTTTTTCATATTCCGTGTTTTCGAAGCATTCACCAGGTAATTTTGTTTTCATCTACCTTCAACAGAACAATTTTCCGCATCAACAAGAGTATTGTCTTTGAATATTGTTTACCGAATCCATCAAAATGGTCTCACATACATTTACAAGTACGATAATGACTAATATCTATGTAACTTAGATTTTCAGCCACAAATTCGACCACAGGCAGTGCATATCATCAGAGGCAAGAGGCTTGCATTTAATAGGGTTGTGCCGGATAAGGATTTTTCTAGATAACCGAATTCCTGATACCATGTAAAAAATAAGAGCTGGATTCGGATGTCCAATCGGATGTCCCGGAGCCTGTTGCCCTTTATAAATTTCACAATACTGTTTTATTATTTTTCTTTGTGTTTAGCGACATGCTTATGACCAGCAGTGAAATTCTGACAATCGCTTCGCTAAATTTGCATCGCTTAAATTCTCTAAATGAAAAGCAGTAGGGCCTATGAATATACAAAATGGAAGATTAACACATTCAACGCATAATCGGCCAAATCTGGCAGTGTGGTGGGCATGCAACTATATACTGCGTGTTGCTAGGGGCGCCAGCTATTCTTTTGGAAATTTTTGGCGATCAAAAATAGCGATAGCGAATGTTGGAATCCGGCTGCAAGTTATCTGCTTTTTCGAAGTGAACTATCCATACGTATACGTAATTAAGAATACAAAATTTACAAGTTATAAAATAATCCCGTATTAAAAACACAACTTTTGCGCTTGCAACCTGATTTATCGATTATTTTTGGTAAATAGAGGTGAAACGTCAAAGACAAAAGAAAAACAACAATAAAAGTGTGATGAAAATCGAACTATTATGCGCATGCTTAATCATCGTCCCGCTTCCCGCATCGTCAGGTAATGCTTCATTGTTGTGAACCACGTTTCAAAACTCGTTTTTTTTCTGACATCAATAAAGCTAAATACTGAGTTAATGATGAACTAATTAGAAAATATAAATCAGTCACGGCTCTGATGCTGGTGCCAGTTTTTGTAGTGAAGTGGATAGCCAAACGATAGGTTGACAAGGCAGCGACCGTACAAGAAGAAAGGCAGTGATCTAGAAATGGAGCAATATATACAGCTACGCCTTATACCCAGCCGCGAAGCATAGTCGCGAAGCATTTCCAAATTTGTTTATATTACGTTCTCATTGAGCCATAAACTCAAGTTTAACATTTTGTGTTTATGAACAAGTCAAGTGTTTACATTGGTGTATTTAAGAAACTCAGAGTTTTATTTAACATTTGTTTGTTTACTTTATCTTATCTTATTCTCATTTAGCCTGTTCCCGTACTACAAGATTTAACACACACACACATACCAACCGTTTAGCTATAAAAAAATAAATAAAATGAGGATACATAAAAGTTTTTACGCTGATTTCAACCATACCAAAATTAGTATTATTTGGTGCAATTAAAAACTAAAGGCAATAAAATGGGTTAAACTTCAACTTTTATATTTCTTATGTATTTAATATCTCGGAAAATACTTGTTCTATAAAAAAATTATTGATGCTTATTTCAAGATAATTTATCCATAGATTTTAATAGGTTATGTTGTTCAGAAACTATTAATATTTAAAAAAAAAAAAGGTTTACTTTCACCATTGATATCTTCTTTCTTTTCTACTTCCACCAGATAATTTTGGTAGGGTTGAAATCAGCACAAAAAAGTTCATTCGAGCTACATTTTTGTTTTTTGCATAGCTATTTTCTGTTTAAATCCTGCAGTACGGGGAACGGGCTAACTGTCGACAAGTTGGTTGCATGTTTGGATTATCAAAGACACAAACCAAATTCAGTAAAAAAAAGGTTGCATTCCCATAACTCCAAATAAAAATGGCGTCTAAGGAGAGTTAAGCGAAATTTTTTGCATGGTAAACTCCGAGTTTAAGAGCACAGTTTAGCGTTAAACTTCAAAATGGCCCATAAACTCGAGTTTATGGCTCAATGAGAACGTAATATTACACTGGCAATGAAGTGTCTCTGCACACCACCTTCCTCAGAAAGAGTGTTTAGTGCCTCGAGTCGCATCTATGTTGAAAATATGTATAAATAGGTTGTTGTCCTATAATTCGGAAATACTTCTTTTCAAAATTAAAAATATACAAATTGTTATCTTTAATTACTAATAAAATATTTACTATTAAATTGGATTTGATTTAAAAATACAAAAAAAAAATTTAGCTAGAGTTTTAACTTGAATCTTCTATAATCGAAATCCGGAAATTCGACCGGATTTTAGCCAGATAGTCGGATAACAGAAAAAGGGCCGGATAAGCCGGATTCCGGATATCTACCGGATAACCGACACTTCCCTAGTATTTAAATATACTAACAAAAATAAGATAGCATGGTATAAAACCACACAAGCCTGAAAAACTGGCAAAGCTGGCATATATGTATGTAGTTAGTATATATGTATACATACCTCCTAATGTGGAAGTGGTTGGCAAGCCGGATGTTAAGCCTGTTGCTTTCGTGGCAAAGGCACTCAGTAAGTTCTTACATAAGTAAGTACATACTTATATACTCAAGCAGCAGTAGAAGGCAAAACCGAAAATACATCTTCGTAAATTTCACTAACAATCTGAATATGAAACTGGGTAAATCACCTGAACTTCCTTCCTGCTTAAGTTGGTGTAGCTTAGGCAGTATTAAAAAAAANAAATTATAGCGGTGCATATGTGCTTACTTGTTTAGCATGTTGGAATGCCAGTTGAAGTTTCGATGGCTTTGTGTATGTGTATGCGTTTACATGCCCACACCTTATACAATTTCCCTTGAGGGCTTTCTAATCAAAAAGGAAGTTCTTAAGAAAGCGAAAAATATGTACCAAATTCCATCAATCGCCTTGGCACTGGCAACGGTTGCAGAAGCAACAGTGACTGCAGAGGTAGCAACATCATAGCAAATTTCCATACTTTATATTGTTCATGATACTACGTCCTAGAATAAAGCAACCGCATAGCAACATATAAGTAAGCATATTCTCCAAAATTTAGATTCTACAGCTTGGAGTAGTCATTTGATCTTATGATACCATCATTACCCTCATCAAATGACGGGCCTGCTTATTCGTTGGTAGTATATGTATGTACATACATCCATACATGTTCAGTGAGCAAGTGCAGCCTTTAAAAAATAATATTTCATTTTCCTAATACCGGAGCTGGTAACATAAATTTATTAATGAGCGGAAAATGAAGTTTCAGCTATGGCTTTTGTTATGTTGATTTAACGTTGGTATTGTACATACATACATATATGTTAGTGTACGTATATACATATGTTTATGCGCATGCATAATCTTTGAGAAATAGTGTATCGAAATATTGGCTTCAGGCTGGCAGGTTGCAAACATTTTGCAAATAGCAAGAAAAGGAACAAATTAGACATTCTTGCTTAGGCGTGCTTTAGAGGTGGTAAGGAATTGATAGCATTCTGTAACTCGAAAAGCCTTGGACTTATCATACAAGTACACTGCTGTATGGGGCAGTAATATGTACACAATAAAAGCTGAATACATAGGTTTTTATTTCATATTTTCGCCTGAAATTTCCATCGATTTCAAAATATTTACAGTTGAAACGAAATCCTCGAAATGTTAACTGGTGTAGAAAAGTAGCTTTTTATGAAACCCTGAGTTTTGTAGTCGAAAAGTACATAGCGTAAATTTTGTTGGAAAATTCCAAATAGTGTTTATTTTTAATTAACAATATAAATAACAATTAACAAAATTTTTGTAGGGTTTTGGAAACCTTTAGTTTTCTTTGAAAGTAAATGTAACAATTTTTTGGGTACGGATTTAAAAAACATTAAACTATATGGAAATAATTTCCCGTTACAAAAATATATTTTTTGTTGTTTTTTTGCTTTTCAATAATTCTTTTATGAACAATTGAACAAGGCAATTTCTGCGCCTACGTAACAACTTACGTAATAAACATTTCTGCATTTAAGTATGAAAAAAATGCGTACATTTCGATATAGTTTGGTCGGAATGAATTTTGATTTGCCAGCGTGCGTGCCCCTTTCAAAGAAAAATAAGAATTACCAAAACACTGCAAAAATTTTCAATTGTTCATTCAAAAAAAATAACAAATTATGTGAAATTTTCCAACAAAATTTACATTGTGTACTTTTCGACTACAAAACTCGGCGCTGCCTGAATATTATTGAAAAATATTAATCTTGGTAAATTCGGGGCCCACTTAAGGAAGCCTTACCTCAATATGGTTTTCGGAAGCAAAAGTCGAAAACGGCAGCAATAAAAAAGAGCGGTCGGCTCCGAAGCGATGGCAGGAAAGCGCTGGAATGGCGGAAGCAAGCAGTACTATTCAGTAGTGATGTTGGATGTGAAAAACGCATTTAACTCGGCAGAATGGGGACATTTTTTAAAGGGAATAAAAAATATATAGTAAGCGCAGGCGTACCTCAAGGTTTAGTACTTGATCCAATATTGTGGAATATAATGTACTACAATGGTTAGCTCAGATTTCCACTTCGAACTGGAACTGAAATTATTCGATTCGCTGACGGCGGTAGCGATGATCACTAGATGGATGGACGCTATGAGCTTATCCATACACGTCTCTCAAAGTGGTAAAAAACAAACTTTATTCGAAAACTTTAGTCGAACTGTGATAGCAAAAAAATGAGTTTGTCGAAGTTTACAAAAAACTGTTCCATGATTTTTGTGCAAGGAACGTCATTTGACAGCTTCTTTGCTGTACACACGCAATTTCAACTTGAGTTTTTGTTTTTCGAGTAGCTCGCGGAAAACACCTATTTTTGTGTACCCTAACATTTTGTCAAAGTAACTAAGCTATGGCGGAAGTCAAAGCTCCTATTTCGAAGATGATCGCATCTCCACATTTGACGTCTTCATCGAGCTCACACTCTGTGTCCACATTAAGATGTATTATCGATTATATGTGAGACTTTTAAAAAATCTAAGGACAAATGAAGTAACTAATATTTACAATAAATAGTAATTTAAATGCATTGCAGCATACGGTTAAAATGTATCGCACTGTAAAAAAAAAAAAATGTGTTGAAGTTGGACTTGGAAGAGGAAACTGTCAATTTAAAAAATTCCATTTCATGGCAAAAAAAGTAAAAGTCTTCACAGGCTCAAAGTGCGTAAGACGTATAACCACACAGACAGCATATGAAAGCTTAGAGAAACAATTTTTTAAACAACCAACGTCTTTATTAACAAGAAATATCTCCGATGTAAAAAAAAAACATGCAAAGCAGCATCCCACCACCGACGTCCGTGCGCTTCTATTTGAAAGAACGTAGAATCAACAGTTTTCATATTTTCCGGGAACCTCTTCATCACCACCACACTCAAAGGTGAAACAGCAAATACGCTCAAGCACTCGCACATACATATGTACCTACATACATATGTATAAAAAGCTGTGGATTAAATGTTGGCTTGGTTGAGGAGTGCTGTGTGCAACGCGGCGCTTGACATAAGATTACAAAAGTTAACAAACTCTTGTGATTGATAAATATTTAAAGCGCTACCAACAAAGCGAAATAATTGAAATAAGTGAAGCGTTGCCAGCAACGGCAACAGCAACAGCAGCTGCCGCTGAGGGTCCACCACACCAAAGGTAGCGTAGACAAAGTGTACGCCAGTTGTTGCCAATATACAACCCCCCCCCCCCCNTTGTGATTGATAAATATTTAAAGCGTTACCAACAAAGCGAAATAATTGAAATAAGTGAAGCGTTGCCAGCAACGGCAACAGCAACAGCAGCTGCCGCTGAGGGACAAAGTGTACGCCAGTTGTTGCCAATATACAACCCCCCCGATACCTAGTTGTTGCCATCTGCTGTCCCCTCAGTGGTTATAATATGTACGTGGTGCTACATAGCACATCCAGCAGCCAACCCCATCCGCCCGTTGGTGCGTCGTGTCTACTATCAACGATGCGTAACGCAACGTGAACTTGCCCAACTTCTTATTCTAACAATAAATCCTCAAACCCCTTACGCAAACTTTCGCGCATATTCATACATACTTACGTACAGACTTACTTACCTTGTCGCTGTGATGTCTGCCTGCCTCGGTGCTCTGCAATCGCGCAAAAGCCCATTTTGGCTCATCACGGTTTCACCAAGCGCGCAGCTCAACTCGAATTAATTTTGCAGCTCATTGCTGAAGGTTAGCTACTTTAAAATTCCGTATGAAATTCCGAAGTACTTGCGTTGAGATGCCACGGTATTTTGTTAATTTTTCCAATTGCAACATACCTTCGTCCTTATTTATTTTCCACTTGTTGCCCCCTTTGCTTTTTTAGACTGCCAGTCCTTGTGATATCTCCTCAAAAATTTGTTGTAATCACAGCATAGTACACTGAGTGTTGCTNTGCGTTTTGTTTCCACTTGTTGCCCCCTTTGCTTTTTTAGACTGCCAGTCCTTGTGATATCTCCTCAAAAATTTGTTGTAATCACAGCATAGTACACTGAGTGTTGCTACAACGGCATTACAGTCGTTGACAATGTCATTTACTGTTGCCATTGCCATCGCAAAACTCTTACCTTGACTCGTCGCCCATTTTCTTACTTTTAGTTACTTTTGAAGTCATTGTCATCCTCGCAATACTAAAGTTATGCTGGTTATATAGCTAGAAATAGCACCCTCGACCTATTCTTTGGTTTTTCATTTCTTATCAGTATGTATGTATATACTTTGGTTTTTTTCCTTGCCATTTTCGCTTCTGATTTTCCGTCAGTGTAAGCACCGTGTTGCAGTTCAGTCAACCGCAATGAGCTACCATAACCAATGCGTAATTTCCTCCCCTTAAAGAACGGCGACGCGCCTTTCTCACTAACAAATACTAAATACTTCCTCCGCCGTTGTTTAAACAGCTTACTTTTTTATTGCGACTTCTTCCAAGTTCTTCCTGCTTTTTTTTTTGTTTTTCGTTCTCATCGAAAGCAGGAAATTCTTGTCTGTCATATTGAAAAAATCAATTACCTTTATGTTGTCCTTGCAAATCAATTTGGAGTGTTTTCCAACTGTTTACACGCTCCTGTAGATCAATTATCTTACATATGTCGTAGTTATTTTACATGGCTTTAACAGCAAGTGTTCGACATAGTAATTTTTCTCTAAACGGATATACTCGCACCTGTGTGAGTTAAGTTGAGAGGCTAGAGACTAATACCCAAATTCATAAAAAACAAAGAACACTTTAACTGCTTTATAAATCGNGTAACAGCAAGTGTTCGACATAGTAATTTTTCTCTAAACGGATATACTCGCACCTGTGTGAGTTAAGTTGAGAGGCTAGAGACTAAGACTCATTGAGTATAACACCAGCGGGTTACACGTTGAATATTTTCAGGGCTGAAGCCGTTTGTATGAGTAAACAAACGGTTCAGTTGAGCAGGGCTCGAATCGTCACATACGATATCGTACTACTCATCACGTAAAAACACATTTTTCGGATTATGGCATACGCGAACGTACTCTTTGTCCCATTCAGCTTATACTGCCTGACGTATNATTTTTATGAATAAGGCCATAAGACTCATTGAGTATAACACCAGTGGGTTACACGTTGAATATTTGCAGGGCTGAAGCCGTTTGTATGAGTAAACAAACGGTTCAGTTGAGCTCTTATTACCTTCCCCAACATTGGATTAAAGATTTTCTCACCAAAGGGAATCGCCCTGTCCGAAACTTTGTTTGGTATAAAAAAAGCTCGGAGAGGTACTTAAAAATTCAGACACACCTGATGGTGTGGCGCAATGGCATTAATGAGTTTCTCAGGGATAACAAATTTTAGACATCGCGATATAAGGACAACTGCTGTTCATGCTGTTCAAAGCGGCAAGCGGCGGAAAACGATAAATTGATGGTGTGTTGATCAAATTCTCGCTGGTCTTTGACACGATTTTGGTGCACGATAAATACCTAGTCTATGGTAAACTCAGCAAATGTAAATTCCCATCAATTCGTTAACGGTGGGCTTTAGCCTATCCCAAAATACGCCGGAAAAGACCTTATAGCCGTTGGCTAGAAGGCTAAACTCAGGATAGTTGGCGCGNGTCCAAGAACGGTTGTTACGATTCGACCCCAGCTCTTATTACCTTCCCCAACATTGGATTAAAGATTTTCTCACCAAAGGGTATCGCCCTGTCCGAAACTTTGCTTGGTATAAAAAAAGCTCGGAGAGGTACTTAAAAATTCAGACACACCTGATGGTGTGGCGCAATGGCATTAATGAGTTTCTCAGGGATAACAAATTTTAGACATCGCGATATAAGGACAACTGCTTTTCATGCTGTTCAAAGCGGCAAGCGGCGGAAAACGATAAATTGATGGTGTGTTGATCAAATTCTCGCTGGACTTTGACACGATTTTGGTGCACGATAAATACCTAGTCTATGGTAAACTCAGCAAATGTAAATTCCCATCAATTCGTTAACGGTGGGCTTTAGCCTATCCCAAAATACGCCGGAAAAGACCTTATAGCCGTTGGCTAGAAGGCTAAACTCAGGATAGTTGGCGCGGTAGCTTTTCTCGTGGATTGGGCAGGGCACACTTAAGTTGTCATAGCTTGAATAGCTGAGCTGGCACACCATCAGATCCAGCAACTTTTTTTCAGTCGCGAAATTGCTATTCGAGTGTTGGGACAACGACTCCTTCTCCTTGGAATGGGTGATCGGGCTCAATTGTGAATGTGCTTGTACCATTCAGCATATAGTTTAAGTGAGCTTTACAATCCGGTCACGAGGTCACTCTGATTACGCTTTCAAAAGTTCGGACTTTCTGATGAAATTTTTTGCCGTTTTTATTGTCTTTTACCTAATTTCGTCTTCACTTTCGTGTATCGATCCCACATACTTCATATTTTACGGGTCTCAATATCATTATCATTTGATATTTGAAATTTCGACTCGGCAACCATGGGGTGGACAACAAAAGAAAAGACGCCCACGAACACAGTGGAAACACAAAGTTCAGAAGGAAAAAAGGAGATGGCGAAGTTTTTTGGTATCGGCGCAAACCGCCAAATAGTCCTAGTGCCATATTATTAGAAGAAGAGTTGAAATTTTATTTTCATACATATTCGAATTCAGCGTGTATACACCGTACCACCTTACAAGCAAACAAGAAAGTTGAACGTACACCCCTAAGTCTAAAATATTTTTGCAAGGCAATTAAAAAAAAATCCTCCGAATTCAGGGGTCGCCTTTTTGCATTTGTTGGTGTCACCTGCATTCGCAGGTTATTTTATTTTTTTAAATATTCTAATGGAATAATAAAAATTCAGGCAGGTGTCAACCCTCTTCAAAATACCTCTAAAACGCCTTTCGTATGGCACCCATATGGCTATGCATATTTCACTTACCTGATTCCCTTAATTAAAATTGAATTTGTAATAAATGATGTTTTTTTTTTAAATAACTTGAATATAATTTTTAAAAAGGTGGCAACTCTTTTCAAAAATGTAAACCCTTTTACCTGAGCCTTTTAATACGGCACCTCATTATGGAAAATCGAACGACGGTATGGATATGATGACATTAATTACTAAATAATTTGAAATTAATTGTTCAACAGGTGGCAACTCTTTTCCAAAAAATAAAACCACATTTGCACATTAGATTAGTCAATGAAGAACATTCACTCATATCCACTAATACCCGCTTACGCATGGCGCACANGCATTAATTACTAAATAATTTGAAATTAATTGTTCAACAGGTGGCAACTCTTTTCCAAAAAATAAAACCACATTTGCACATTAGATTAGTCAGTGAAGAACATTCACTCATATCCACTAATACCCGCTTACGCATGGCGCACACAGCGAGAGTGTATGTACATACATATATAATGAGTAAGTTCCTGTTGTTATGAACCGGTGTAGTGCTCCATTCTCTCATTGAGCCACAAAAAAAATTTGCTATACCGAAATGAGTCGCTGCACCAAGAAGCACCATGAGTTCAGTGGAATGACTTAAGTGATTTGAGTTTTTTGTGGTAACAAAACATATACAAATGGTAGCGAAATGACGAGAAATATCACTAATAAAAGTACAGAGTGTCCTAGACCAGTGCTCGTCAAAGTGGTGGTCCGCGGACCGGTGCCGGTCCGCAAAGGGCGTCGCGAAATGGACAACGATTTTTTGATGTTTTATATTACTGTTTAATGAGGCTATATACAAATTGTATAATAAAAACAACTTAAATTTGTTAAACATTCATAAAAAATCGCTAATATCTGCTATCATTAAATGGTAATAGGTCATATATAGACACCCGGCTAATAAAGAAATTCATTTAAACAAATTTTAATACATATGTGAGATGATCGTAAACGAAAAATAATCAATAAAAAAAGGTACCGGTCCCCGACGTAATAGAAAAACTGCAGCCGGTCCGTCACACTCAAAAGTTTGACGAGCACTGTTCTAGACCACCCGTCCACTCCCTCTTAAATGGAGGGGAATATTTTTATCGGAAAACGCAAAAATATGACTACCAAATAAGGGATTTTCTATCTCTTGTTGGTATTACCGAATCGGTAAACGAAAGAATATTGCCGACTTCCGGTTTCGCACGGTTGTGGGTTGAACAGACCGGAAGTCAATTTTTTTTTAATATGTCCTACATGTGTTTACCAAAGATTCAGATTCTGAGGACAAAAATACATAAATTTTGTCGGAAACTATTTTCTGGTTAAAGTAATGCACTTCCGAAATCGAAGGACGGTAATACGAACAAATGATAAAGCATACCTGATTTGGTAGGAGTTCTTACACAAATCTGTACATTAGCAAAATATATGCACATGAGTGAAGTGAAAAATCGCTCACATTAGGAAGACATTCAATAAAAACCACAGGTATAAAGCTCTACTTAAGTTTTTATACGTATGTAGTATATAATGAATATGCTTGTACTCGTATATCCATATGTACATATGTCTAATAAAAATGCTTTACCTGCGGCCTGCCATTATATTAACATGCAATATATAATTATATGCACTTACTCATACATACATACCTAAATATGTATTTCGTCCTGCATAAATGAATTTTTCATGAAATGCCTGCAGTTATCAAAGCATCGGCGTAATTATACTGTGATTAAAATTTGAAATTTACAAGCTCACTTAAGCCAAAAGAAACCCGCATATTTAAGTATGTGATATATATACNACATACATGTATACCTAAATATGTATTTCGTCCTGCATAAATGAATTTTTCATGAAATGCCTGCAGTTATCAAAGCATCGGCGTAATTATACTGTGATTAAAATTTGAAATTTACAAGCTCACTTAAGCCAAAAGAAACCCGCATATTTAAGTATGTGATATATATACAATTGTACATGTGTACACGGTAAAGGATGTGTAAAAAGTAAAGCAAGCAGAGGTTACAAACGAAAGAAAAACAAAATTTAAATAAAATCAAAAGTGTAAAATGTCCAATCGGAGGCAANTACAATTGTACATGTGTATACGGTAAAGGATGTGTAAAAAGTAAAGCAAGCAGAGGTTACAAACGAAAGATAAACAAAATTTAAATAAAATCAAAAGTGTAAAATGTCCAATCGGAGGCAAAAAAAACTACAACAAAATAAGTAAATATTCAGCGCAATCACATCTGAACACCTGCATACAAGCTAGTGTTGTACAATGTGGTTGATGAATGTAGTAAATACTACTCGATTCTCAAACCGACCGACTGTACGCAGTTCTTAAAATATCGATAGATACTGAATGCTCAAAAGTGCTAAATACACTCCAATGATGCGCGCGTACCTAAATAATTCTGTATTTAAAGTACCAGTTTGCATACTAAATACTCATATACTTAATATATACATAGAGGTGTCTAAATATTCAAGTAAAAAACAACAAGTAAAAAATACTTAGGTATTTAGGAGCTGTTAGATTTTAAAGTAAAAAAATTAGTATTTGGAAGCTACTATATACTAAAGTACAAAAAAATTATAGTATTTAGCAAGCGAAAAATACTTTCACTACAGTAAGAAGATCTTTTTCCGATGAGTACTTTCAATCTAAATTCTGTATAATTTAGGAGAAATTTAAAAAATAAACACCTTGCCTTACACTCACCCCACCTTACCTTACCACAACTCAAATCACTTCACCGCAAATCAACTCACAATACGCACCCTCACCACACCTCACTTAAATTCACCACACCTCCATCTATCACACCTAAATTCACAAATCCTTCATGCTTAAAATACAATACCGGCGAATGGCAAACTTCCCGCAATTGGGCGATGCTGTCATTCACCGTTCGCCCAGCTATTTCGCATACCTAAACAGAATTACAGCGGTAGCGAAAACAGCTGATACCATTTGGTTGCCTTTTGTAATTTAAGTGACCATATTTAGAAAAAACTAAACCATATTTAAAAAGGGAGGAAATGATAACAAATATAAATGTAAAACAAAGAGAAATTATTATAAATTGTTTTATTTCTTCGTCTAGCGAACTTCGCTGTTCGAATTGGCTGTGTTCAATTTCATATGCTTGCTGGTGTTCTAATTTTGACAGTGCAAATTTCGCTGTGGTGAGTTCGCCGGCATTGTATTTCAGCTATCACTCACCACAATTGAAAGCATTACACCCATTCTCACCACACCTCAACTAAACTCACCATACCTCAATTTAGAAACTATTTCGGGATTTCGCAGACTTCTGCTAGATTCTGGGGACTATTTCGTGATTTTGGACCATTTTCGGAATTTTCATTCTTTTTATCGATTTTGATATCAATAAATACATATATAGATTATAGAATCGTTATATTTATCGATATATTTATCCACATTTTTTATCGATATTTTAAACGCTATTTCCATCGATATATTAATCGATATTTTCGTCGATATATTTACTTATAATTAGAGATATTTTTTAAAATATATTTCGTCACTACACACGAATAAAGGCTAGTGTTTTGACGGCAAAAAAAGGCGCGTAAAAAAAATTTGCGAAAAAAGATGCTTATGAAAAACTTCCGCGAGGTATGTATGTTAAGAGTATTTGACGCCAAAGTTTGTTTATGCGTCTTTTTTCGCCGTCAACTTTTGAGCTCGCGCCTTTATTCGTGTCTAGTGATGATTTGTTGATATTTTAATCAATATTTTTATTGTAAAATTTATCTACATATTTAAAAATATTTATCGTTATATCTGTGGTCACAAGCAATAACCGCCTAAGTCGGCTTAAGAAAGAAAGGAGTAACATACTATATCGATGCGTATGTAAAATGTCCATCACGCCAGCTAGGCCACTTAAAAAGTTATAGACGAAAATATTTTGGTTCCCCCCTAAGGCTAACATTACAATCCAAATGCTCAACCATTTTTTGACGAATTCAGGATTTTTGACTTATGCGGTTATTGCTTATGACTATAAGCCTCGAAGTAGTTCCGAAAATCCCAAAATAGTCCCTAGAAACCCGAGACTCTTAAAATATTTATTTCCGAAAATCCCAAAGTAATCCTGAAAACACCGAAGAAGTCGCGGAAAGTTCTAAAAACCGGAAGCAGTCACAAGAATCCTGAAATAGTCCGCACATTGAGTCCGGTCCCTTATATGTGTTTGCAGGAGGTAGGGTTCAAAGAACATATTAGCCCATTTCGTCAGTTTATTTATAACGGTGAAAGGTAACAAATTCAACGTAAGTAAGGTTAACTGACACTATTCCGCAAACTGTTGCGAAATGAAGTCAATTGAAATTATTACCTTTTCAAAAGCGAAATAAAATCCGTTGGTATTATTGCTCTTTCTTTTTGCGTTTGGTTTTCTGCATAGTGTTTTTATTATATTCGTAATTTTAAGTTTTTTAATAAAATCAATTGGGTGTGGTTAATGAGTGTCTTCACTAATAGCACTAAGAACTTGACAATAACCTCTTTCATCTATGGAAACACTTATGGGGAAATGTTTATTGTAACATTCATATCTCACGTACGAAGCAAAAGCATAATTTTTTTCTTTAAATCGACATAATTAGGCATTGTTAACCAGCCACCTTCATCGCTCAGGATGCCCCTTGCGGAGTTCCCTAGGGAAGAGCATGCCTTAGGAGCTGGCAAAGTTTTGGGGTTGTCGTCAGAGAACCCTGGGAAATGAGTGACCATAAAGGATATACAGCATTTCTCTACATGCTGATGTCCAGTCACGGTTCTTGGTGAAGTTTCTTTGGTAAATTCATATTTGAAAATTTTTGTAAAAATATTTTCGCAACCAGTTGGCTTCAACGTTTTCTTCAACACTGTTTGCAGAAATTTTGCCAAAACTCGTGTTGGACCCTCTTCATGGCCTTCTTATAAATCTTGTGTACATCCTTCTAGGGCTACTAATTCCTGTTGTTTTGGCTTAATAACAGAGCACTCTGCTTTTCTACGCAGTGCTGACATCTCTGGTTTCCAGCAATGGGATATCTTTTTCGTTTGTCACAAAATTCCAGCGCTTTATCAAGTTTCGACGATGAGTCGAGCTTACTGTAAGGAGCAACTTTCGTGTTCGAGATAATCGCTTCATCAGGCCTTAAAGATAAGCATGACTTATGGTGAGAAGCGCGTTATCGAGTATTCGATTCTCAAAATGACTCGATATTTCCCATCACTAGTGCTTATATGTAAATAAACGCATTTGTGGATTTGTTGACTTGCCACTGCTGGACACGACAGTGCTGCGAATACGCTGAGTACTGTTCGGTTAGTAACACTTTTATCGGATTGCCAATGATTTTGTGTTAGAAGTACCGCTAATGTTTTTAATTTTTTGTATTTTTTTTATTGTTTTTATTTTCTCGCATGCAAGCAAAGTTGGTAATTTTTGTTTTTCTTTATATGCATACATGTCTACCTCGAAGGCAAAAGGTAAACCATGCATAGATTCACTTACAAATGTACCCAGTAAACCCCAAACCAAATTAAGAAGAATACGCCGAGAGTCCAATACTCAGGAGTGTATTCATAAAACGACATTTTTGCTGATCTTGCCTCGTCTTAGAAGACTAATGGGATGAAAGCTTCGTTCTTCAGAGTGTTGCGTGTTTTTCTTCCTATAATTTCTCACATATACTTTTCTCTAGCAAAAACTTAAATCCAGGTATAACTAAACGAAACTAAGCTAATTTATATCGAAAAGTTTTGAGATTAAAGATTTTTTTGTGTTCCAATGAATTTAAAAATATACTTTGTACATAGACATCCTTTATTGACTATCAAAATTAATACCAACTTTTGGGAGGATAGAGGTCTTAATCCAAAATCGATATTCTGTATGTACACAGCGGTTGCACTTAGGTCTGATCTTAGGCTACGGTTCTCTGGTATGGTAGACAAAACCAGTATAATCAGGTAAAATCAGGCAGAGTTCAGTAGAAGTAGAGTTTAACAGGCCTTTTAAGGACATTCTTCCGTCGAGGGTCGACTGGGACAAGAAACTTAATATGTCTTCCTGAATACATCATTTGTACACCGACGGCTCCAAAATGGAACATGGAGTTGCAGCAGGCATTTGCTCTAAATCACTGTGATTGAAATGATCAATTCACCTGTCCGATTTGCAAGTGTTTTCCACGCAGTAGTATTCGCTATAGCTGAAGGCTTCCGTCTGTTAAAACGTAATGATTTACGTCACAGCGAAAGCGTTGGCCTTTTTGTCGTAGAGTAAGGCGGCCATTAGCGTATTTTGCACAAAGTCGAAACTAATCAAGGAGTATAGGACTCTTTAAAACTCAGTAAATATTCAGCTCTATCCTGATTTAGTTTGGATGCCTGGTCATCACCACATTCCCGGAAACGTTGGCCAGACAGGTTTCTACATTGGTGCCGATCGAGGATCGTATCTCACCCGCAATTGGAACCTTATATAGAGACATCTTTCTCCAGGAATTGGATCAGAGCTGCGCACGACGGCAAGCTGCGATATCCAAAGTCATTTGGCCCGTGTACAACCGTAAGAGGACACACAACTTATTAAAAAAAACCGTTGCAAGGCTTATACCTACTCTTCCTGGGCATTGGACGGTTGGCACCCACGCGTGAAGGATGGGCATCGCCTACAATGACTTCTGTAGAAGCTGCAGAGACGATAGCGAGCAGGAAACAGTAGACCACCGTCTTCCCAAATGCCCAGCTCTAATGAGGAGCAGAAATACCATACCATACCATGCTCCATATGAGTTCACATCGTTACGAGAACTTTCTAATATAAATATGTTAGTCTCCACAACATTCTCAACTTTATTAACCACCCAAGTTGGTTCTAACACTTTCATTCGAGGTATATGGTATCAAAATGACACTTACCTGCTACTTGAGCGTAAAAGTTTTTGCGCCACCATTCTAATCTAATCTAACCTCACCTGATCACGATCCATGATTTCTATTGGGTTGCTATATATAATCGCCATTTGCATTCAACTCTGTGTGTATGTGTGTTTAGGCCGCGTGCAAATGAAAGTGATTAAAATGCATTTAAAATACGGAAAACGCGGTCATTGCAGTGACCCATGCCCGAGGAGAATTGCACCAAACTGGAAAAAATATAAAATTTGTTTAACTCGAAAACTAAATACATTTTATATGAATGGGAATATGTATGTAAAAAATTAAAAGAAAAAAATCACACCAACCCCAATATCGCACTCAAAACAAATGCCCAACAGTGTGACCAGGAGTGGGGTTTCGATGGCGCACCTAGCGAAAGTTGCTGCAAGCCGAGTTTACTTTACTGGCTGTTTTTGTTGTTGTTGCTGGCATTTGGCGACTTGTGGCATGTTGAAAAGTGAAAGGTTTTGCATGATTTATGCCGGCCATGTTGAATTACCTCGTGCTGCAGTATAATTAATCTCAAGCAAATACGAACGCGGCGAACGGCCCACATGTATGTATGTATGTATGTATGTTCATGTGTGTGCGCTGCTACGTCAGGTGGGCACGGTACGTCAGTCACTAGTGTTTAAAAGTATACTGAAATATAGCCTGCAGCAAATCAAAATGGTTCAGAACTAGCGCCGATTTAGCTTGAAAAGGGACGGTACTGCTTCTTCATCTATCCCAAACCAATTGCCCCCCTCTACAGAACTTTTGGTATCGTTCTGAGCTGGTTATATTTGGGACATTAAGTTTTTTATGAGAAAAAAAATTGTGATTACTCGACTTTTTGAATTTTTTTTTTTGTTTTTTTTTTCTTTTACAGAGATTTTTTTTAATTTTTATTTATTTATTACTTTATTTATATTACATTTGATAATTTTCTCTTAAATTTTTAAGCGGCATGCAACAATCAAAATGTGTTAAATATGAAAATCTCAACCGCCTCCACCGCGATTTGAACCTGCGACCAACGCTGTTAAGAGACGGAGGTCTTCTCTCGGAGCTATTGTCGTATTGTACGAGAAGTGAGAATTTGTGCATTTACTTCTCTGCTTTCAGATGCTAAATGTGAGTAACTTTCAGGACAGCGCAACTTGCACACCGAAGTCCGTTTTACACTAGTTCAGAGATAGTTCTGAAATTTGTAGGACGGAACTAGTGCTTTGCTAGACTGTCTATCAATTTCGCTGCAGGGTATATATATACACATACATATATACAAACAGGCGAATGAGGTCACCGGTTTTTTCTTCTTTGTAACTAAATAGTTGGAGTAATTTAAATAATGGTATTTAAAACGCTTGAAGTATGTAAGTACTTGCGGTATAGAAGTAGAATATGAAAACATAAACAACGAATTGCATAGAACTTGATAAAAAAAAAACATATTAATTGTAGAGATGAATTCATTTTGTGTTCAGTGGTTTATTTTTAAGCCGCACAATGGTCGGAATAATAGCTGGCCAAAAGTCTAAAACCGAAAGATTGATTTTTAAATTTTAGGCAGTGGTAAGCGACAAAGCTCGCTTCGGAGAAGCCACATATGTCAGACAGGTTTCAAGACTTTAGAGTTGTTTTACAGTTCAAGGCAAAGGTTGTTCATTTTCGCATTCATCATACGCCCTGGTAATCAAAAAAAATATGCGTCTCAGTGAGCAAGCTACAAAATATAGTGCTTACCATAGATATACGACACTTACGTATTTTTTTTAATTATTCTTTTATAAAAGTATAGTTCTGTGTTCGTATGGAATAGTAGCTTATGTCAGGAAGCTGGCTTTTATATAATGCGGCATTCCCTTTATTATTTAAACGACAAGGAATTTTTTGATCAGACTTAAGAAGGATATTGACTTGCTAGTAACGGAACTATTTCCCGCACGTTTATTTGCCAAATGTTCTTCAACGGCTCGACGCCAGTGAGTAAGCTGCGAATGCCGCATTATACTAAAGCCAGCCTTTCGTCATAAGCTACTATTCCATACGAACACAGGGTTGTTCTTTAACAAACACCGTATAAATCCAAGTTTCAATGTTTGTGCAATATTAAAAAAAAACAAGTAAATTCCGTAAAAATTTCGAACTTTTTAATTACATTTCTTAGAAATATTTTGAGTATGCACTTTTGTAGCGCATTTAATTTTAGTACAATAAAGTTGAAGTTTGAAGTAGCTGGGACTTGCCGTTATTTTTTAGCAAATTGTTTTGTTGACGATGTCTTTCATTTTACTATTATTAGCCTCCCTAATAAAAGCTAAATATTTCTTCGTAGACGAATTCCTAACCTTAAACGATCAGCCTTCCCTCGCCGCAGTGTTCTGATACCCAGCATAGTAATACCGTATACCTTGCTACCAAGAATTTAATAGGTGAAAGCATTCCTTGGCTAACCTGTATGTGATCGTCTTATTGGAAAGAGCGCTATCTGAAAAGATAACTAGAAGAGCGTCTTTTAAACCCATGTCAAGGTTCAGTCTGGCGTAAATTGAAATGGCCGTCGGTCTGAAAGACCGTGAACCAAGTACCCTTCGCAATAGAAAGTTTAGTAACTGGTCCAAATCCGTCTGTGTACCAGTATACATTAGACTGACCCCATTTATTTTTCTGTACAATCAAAAATTATTGAGAAATTCAAGAAAACTTGAGAAAAAAAATAGAAATAATATAGAACTTTCACTTCGAATGCTTCAAATTTGTTGTTTAGAATTTATCTCAGATACTGAGGATCGTATGCCATTCAGAGAGCTATAAAATGAAAAAATCTCGGTATAATTTGGTGGAACTTGTGTCAAGATGCGAGCAAAGTTCTAAAATGGTGTTATCTTTTCAACATTTTTTTTTTTTTTTCAAAAATTTCTTTTCGTCATATCGTACGGATCCCGTTTATATCGTTGTTAGAAACTGAGGTCGTTTAATTTTCTACTTCAACCTTGTCGGACGTCTCCAATATATATTCAACTTGCCTTTGGGTTATATAATTAAAAATGATCTCGATAAAGCGATTCAACAACAGCAAGAGAAAATTGTAAATCTGTCAGAAACCATGAACGGAACACTCACTACCTTCTTGTTCCAAAAAAAAAAATCTATAAACTTTAGAGTGTAAGAAAGGCTGAAAAGGTGGGTAAAAATATTCACACTATTCTGTTTGAGAAGATGAAGAATGTATCGAATAAATCGTAATAAATCATTTCTTCAGTTCATTTTCTTAAGTTTTGTTAATTTTGTCTGCAAGTTCACTATCCTGATGAGATATATGTACACCTTGTGATGATTTCCACGCATATAAGCTTGAAACTTATCCAACGAGTCGGTTTCTTGAGTTATTTAACCCGTTACCCGGAACATTGAAACTTTTCGCATTTGCAGCGTTTTACAAATTTGCTCGTATCTTGACATGGTTGAATTATACTTTTTTTTTAATTCTAAAGCTCTTTGAGTAACCTACGTTCCTGAGTGTTTTTGATTGATAAAAAAAAATATATATTTTAAGTATAAAAAGAAAAGTTTTGTATTTTTTCTCTTTTTTCTCAGATTTTCTAGAATTTCTCATGAAGTTTTGATTTTGATTTGCTCCAGCGAATAACGAACAGCTCCAAAACAAAAAAAAATGTGGGTTCCAGGGCATTGCGGAATTGTTGGTAATACCATCACTGACAACGGAGCTAAGGAAGCTAGTATGTCGCCACTTATCGTCCACAATACATACTTATTTTAAAGAGGATACTAAACACAGAATCAATGCCTTTTTTTAAGAATCCGTACGTTGTTGGCTTTGCTTCGACATCGGACTATGAATATAAAAATTTATATAAAAGTGTCTACATAACCAAAGTTGGACAACGCCAACTCCAACGCAAAGTGATAGGTTGGGCAACTCTCATGCCAAAGTTGTATAAGGACTGGCCTTAAGTCACGCAGAGATCGCAAAAAACTCTAGAAGTATTCACCGGAGGATGCATCAAACTTGGCCGAGCATACCTTAAATTAACATCAAATTATAACTTAAGAAAGCTTTATTTTAAGGCAATTGAGAAGTCCATATGCAAAAATTTCATACATTACATAAAGAAAATTTTTGCACATGCGGAAGTGCATAGCATGCATTTAGGCGCTTGGTGTTAGAGGTCGCGCCTAAACACATTAGGGGTATTATCGAAGTCTTGAAAAGCCCTTGCACGGTACACGGTTGGCAAAGCTGTAGTTTTACTCTGTGCAACTAAAATGTTTAACTTTGCCATATAGTAATACAGGGCGTATGAGTAACATTTAGCCAATTTTATTTCGTGTTTAAATAAAAAATAATAATAAAAAATTATCTGATCCTGAAAATCGAGAAGACTATAACTAACTTTAAGCCCCAATTTTTTTTAATATAGTAAATGCCTCGTAGTAAACCCCCACCGATTTCACTGAACCTTAACATGTGCTCTAGTTTTACTTAGAAATAGAGAAATATGAAATTTTGTAAAGATGGAATAATTGCCACGCCCTCTACTCTTGTGGGCGGAAACATTAAATTTCATCCGATTTCGATGAAATTTATTTTGTAGTCTTTGTTTTATTAGAAAAACTTAAATATAAAATATGGGGAATATTGGATCACAAACGTCCAAAACGCACAAAAAAATGTGGGCTCAGTCATTAAATGTGATAGAATTTTGGTTACTGTTTGTTTACTGCTTTCCACTCTAAGAAAACAAAAATTATACTATACAATTCCCTTTTTCCAATGTTTTGGTGAGATTTCTTCATTGTTCGAAAAATTCTTTTCGCGAAATTATGCAAAAAGAAGCTGAAAATCAAAAATTAAGAAAATCAAAAATTACATATATGTATTTGCAAAGTCGCGCGTAAAGATCAAATTATATATTCGGAAACTACAAAAAACTCTCTAAAGCATCCGTCTAATTTCGAGGCCTGACGGACCGGTACTCACACTTTTTTTTTACCAATAATCTTTAGCATTTAAATTTCAAAGTAAATGTTTTGGTAAGATAATAGGAAAGTACCAAATAAATGATAAATACCTTCACTTGAATATTCCACGACATTTAAATAATTGATTACAGTTGAAAGAGAAACACTTTTTTTAATGGATTAATCGCCAAAGCCAACTAAACTGATTAGTCGGTATCGCGCCCATTTCCGTATTTTTTGGAAATGTATCGTTCGTCAAGACGCGCGCAAATAACGTAAAATTTGGTATTTATGACCTTTACTTTTCCCTCTCTAAGTCCAACCAGTTTTTTTTTATCAACGTTCACCATGACTTTTTTCTACCTGGCTCCATATAGTCGAAACACTGTGCGCCGCCAATATTTGAATATGTACATATATATGTATGCATGTACTAGAGGTTTACACCGACAGGATTTGCGGCGGCGGCGTGGTCAACTTCAAAAAGAATCGGCGGCGGCGGCGACGCCGGCGCGTCTGGAAACGCCGGCGCTACTGCCCCTAAGGTAGATTCCAAAGAGCCATGAGACTACTAATCTTATCATGTCATCTCGTCAGCTTTAGGCATTCACCATGCCAATTCAGATTACAATTCTATTTAATTCATTCATTGAATTATTTTTAAATTTAAATTACGTTACTTCCTACTTGAATTAAAATGTTGAGTGTCTGGCGCTGATGGATGGGCGAACAGAAGAAGGTCTGAGGTATGCTGTCTACAAATCCGTATGTACTATTTAAATTTAAAAAAAATTAAAAACCTTTAAAAGTTAAGTTATTGGGGTAATCTATGTCGCTATCAATAAATTTTTGCAATAATCTTATCAACCGTTATGTTAAATTACGGGGTTCTTGCGTTTTTTTGCGGATTACATATTGAAAACAAGGTTGGTCTACTTTTTTCCATCAACTCGAACCAGAACGGGCCTTTTTGACCCACTGTTTAAAAAAAAGGCTTATAGATGGTTAAAAATCCCACTAAAATGTTAAGCGCCAAATTTTTCTAAGGAGAATCGAATGTAATGAAAAATAAAACTAATTTTTACCAAAAAGGGGGAACTTTAACCCTTTGTAGAAAACATTGCGATGCGAGGGAGTAAAACCTTCCTGGGGTTGGCCACCACTAAGGAATGCTAACGTAATTTTCACACAGCCACCTAGTACTTGTATACGTATGTGAGACCCCAGAATAAAATAACTTACGAATGTAAAAATTAGCAAAAAAAAATGTTTGCTCTTTGTTGAAAGTCTGTTTAAAATATTATAAAAAAATATAATACTCAGGAAAATCAACTTGTCTTTGTTTTATCTCTCATAATTGGGGAGTTAGATGGGATGAGTTAGATGAACAGAAGCTGCTTCTGTCAAAACTGCTTTCTGAGATATTAGCGTTAAAGTTTTTGATGTGTTATAACTTTCTTCTTGTTGTAGTATGTGTATAAAAAAGTAGTATTGTTGTAGTATTGGAAAGAGCTGTCTACTGCGGAACAAAAACCGTTAGATTACCAGTATTCGACTCTAATTTAACTGTAATAAACACTTTTGATCGAAAAATATGTTACCTATGTTTTTTCTGAGTTACGCTCTTTTTGGAAAAACAAAGGATATCATATTCTTGTCCAGTGGCCCAAATTATGCAAAAAAATTCTTTTTCGTAAAATTGTGTTTTTATACGAGTAGTATTTAGTTCTTCCAAACGATGTATTTCAATGTACATACATCATGAAAATTTTGTACAATATTCCTTAGGCGCCGAACGCCGCCGCCGCCGCCGCCGCCGCCGCCGCGATGATATTTTCGTAAGTCGGCGGCGGCGCGTGAGGAATGACAAAAATCGGCGGCGGCGGCGGCGTGGCTCGGCGACGTATACCTCTAGTATGCACTCCTTTCTCGTACTGCAAATAAATCGTGGCACCATAAATAATTCACTATACTATAGCGGAGCTACAATTATTTGCTAGGAACTTACAATCTTGTCACTACCTAATTAAGCGGATAAAAATTTAGCACAATACACAAGCTACGTTAATGCCGCGCTGCCCATCATCAAGCTTGCTTATTCGCCATATGGTTTTAGCGAATGTTAATAACAGATGTGCGCTTTAGTGACTTTTTGTTTTTAATTGTAACAACCCAAAATACATACATATAAAGGTACGTACAGACGTAACTGTGATCAAAACGAAAGGCCGCGCATAAGGTTGTGCTGAAGCTAAGCTAATACACTGACATTGGCAAAGGGAATTAAAGAGCTCATGATGTGACTGTCAACGTCAGCTGTTGCCGGATAAAGTTGTGCACAACAAACGGAATTTATATTTGTGCAAATATACATGCATATACATATGTACATACGTATATACATATGTACATACGTATGTACATATTATGTATATATATATATATATGTACGTACGTGTATATTTGTCAGGAGCAAATGTGTAAATGCAAGCGCACCTGCATCAAGCAACACTGAACTAGTTGCCAGTCAACTTTATAATTAACACAAACTTCAACACACTCGCACATACACAGTGACACTTGTGATTAGTCCGCAGTGAGCTTCATTAAACTGGTCATACACATATCAAAAAATTTAGATTTAATTAGTTTTAGTTATCCCAAAGCTAAGCGCTAAAATACATACATGCGTACATACATATGTATGTGTTTATACATCAGGATTTTCTCACATCCTTTCATGTTTACTCTTTCTGTATTATTATTTTTTTTTTCCTTTTAATTCATTGAATTTTAAGAATTTTTCAACTGAAAATTAGCAGAGAGAGGTAAAAACACGTAACATGGTAAGCTGAGTCGAAATGGCGAACGCACAAACGTCTGTTTATTAAAAGTGGAAATAACGGTAAATGTAAATTAATGAACATCGTGGAGAAATCGGCGGAATGAAACCGAAACATCCATCAACTATGAATCGCATACGTTAAGGTTTCTCTGAGAATAAACAATTATTTTTTATTGATTTTATTCAGTTAATTGAATTATCTTTTCTGCGAAATTCAGAAACTCTAACCCGGAAAAGGATTTTCAATTAAGCAAATAGCATTTATTATTGCACTTTCTTCTTCTTCTTCTTTTGCGACTATCACCGTTTACCGGTTTGGGCCGAGGCCAAAAACCTACACGCATTCTTTCTGCTGTATGGGGGGCGGCTATTTTATCAACTTTTCTATGTGTGAGAATTCGTGGTCAGTTGAATCAAAAGGCCATTCACATCAGTAGATTATTGCTTTCAATAAAAAGTTGCCTGTAAAATCGCTTCATGCGAACATCGTATTATCGACACGTTGAAATCTAGCTACTTCTTCGGCAGCTCTACTTAACGTGCGGGAAATGTGGTTTTACTGCTCGCATATTTCGGTTTGTGGAAGAGTGCTCTCTGAGAGCACGTGTGAGTGTCGGGTGGTGAATAAGTTGGCCGTCTGTTGTGATTACAGCATTTCGACGTTAAGCGTTCCTTGCATAGTGGGCGCCCATTTTTTGCTACAGCAAGGCGGGTGCTTATCTTGGGCTGCGATAGGAAAGTAGTCCCAGTCGATGTTTAGTCCTTGGAGTGTTCTTATATCTAAAACACAAGAAGTGTGCCTTCCGTCTATCTTAACATGGTTGATTTGGTTTCTCGTTTTTCGATTTGGTGACAGCCGTGTAGCTTGATGGACATTTCTCTGATTGAACCTAGCACAACATAATACCGCTACACGCTTCGTCGTGAAGGTTGACTTTTCCGACAGTGGCGCCAAATGTTCCTTCTTTTCCCACCTTTGCATTGAAATCGCCAAGCACGATTTTTATATCGTGTCGGATTCAGCGCTCATAAAAGAGATCCTTGGACGCCTCGACCTTTCTTCCATCATTGCATGGGCACAGATGAGCGAGATGTTGAAGATTCTCGCTTTTATGCGGATTGTTGCTTCAGGTTCATCCACCGAGGTGAACGCCACTACTCGACCACGGAGGTTCACCCTCACCACAAATCAAGCACCGAACTTACGCTCCACACTTACCTTGTCTTTTCTCGTCTATTGCATTTCTTGGATGGCGGTGATGTCATTCTTTGTCTTCCCGAGAACATAAACCAACCAGGCGGAGGACCTTCCCCATTAAGGGTCCGTATATTCTAGACGCATACCCTCAAATCATAGTCCTTTATACGTTTGCCGTGGTCGTCATCAAAAGAGTGGTGTCCCATCGGAGTCATGTTTTTTTTTCATTGCCCGGGATGTTAACGTGGCGGGACCCAAACAAAGCGCACGCGAGGTTTTACGCTTTCCCACTTAAGCTTGCTCCCACGGGTGTTTCGTCCCTTCCCAGCAGCTACGTGGATATCCAAATAAAGACGAAGTATTTAAACAATTTCTGCAGTTTACTTACTCACCACACTTAGGACGCGTGGTGGACAATTGGTGTCCAACGTTAGTTTCAGATTAACATTTTGCAAATGTAGCGCTCGCTTCAATGGTGGCCGAAATATTAATAAGATTGAAGATTTTATTGTGAACATACTGGTATTTAAAACAGTTGACAACATAACTGACGAACGAGCACTGATCAGCTTACCATTACTGCTTGAAGGCTTTGCCGCATACTGGTGGCAAATAATAAAAAAAATTAGCCTACAACTTTCAACACGTCTATAGACCTTCCTCGCAAAGCTTTTTCTTCCCCGCAAACAGATGGGCGTATTTTCGCTTAGATTAATCGGGAGAAGCAAAGGTTTTCCGAGTCGACTGAAAAGCATGCGTATGTAGACAATGGAAACTCTTTGCTCAACTAAGAGAAAGGCTTAGCGAGTAAACCANCCTGGTGGCAAATAATAAAAAAATGAGCCTACAACTTTCAACAAGTCTATAGACCTTCTTCGCAAAGCTTTTTCTTCCCCGCAAACAGATTGGCGTATTTTCGCTTAGATTAATCGGGAGAAGCAAAGGTTTTCCGAGTCGACTGAAAAGCATGCGTATGTATACAATGGAAACTCTTTGCTCAACTAAGAGAAAGGCTTAGCGAGTAAACCATGTTAGACAAGCTATATTCTAAATATTTATTAAAACTGTAACAAATAATTCACAAAAACTTGGTTTTAGTAATGCACACTATTATCGGTAGCCATATACTCACCCTAAATATTAATAATATTATTTAAGTATGCTCTGCCCAATTCTCAAGAAAGGCGACCCCGCCATTCGCGCCAACTGCCGCGTGATCAGCCTTCTAAGCATATTTTAGAAGATCTTATCGAGCGTATTGTGTGAAAGAACGAAGCCCTNTGCTATATTCTAAATTTTTATTAAAGATTCGAGAGATAATTTCTGCGAAGGCATAAATTAGTTCCATGATCTATTACATAAAGCAAGGGAAGCCGCAATGTTGATATGGGAAAACAATGTTGAAATCTACAAAACCGTGGAAGTTTCGGAGAGATCCACTACTTTAATCATTCTCCTGAAATTTGTTAAAAATATTGAGTCAGAGAAAAGAGACTCAATAAAAGTTAAATAAACAAACTTATTGTTGCGGTTGTGGTGATCCTGGATACTAGCAATGTAATTTTTCAACTTGTAATAATAAAACTGTAACAAATAATTCACAAAAACTTGGTTTTAGTAATGCACACTATTATCGGTAGCCATATACTAACCGTAAATATTAATAATATTATTTAAGTATGCTCTACCCAATTCACAAGAAAGGCGATCCCGCCATTCTCGCCAACTGCCGCGTGATCAGCCTTCTAATCATATTTTAGAAGATCTTATCGAGCGTATTGTGTGAAAGAACGAAGCCCTCCGTCAACGAAATGACTAGACATTATCAGTGTGGCTTTAGACCTGGTAAATCCACCATACGCCATGTGAGAATTTAGCATCCCATCGAAACTGATACGGCCCACACTCAAGCATTGACATTGACAGAGAAGGATTTTACGGGTCTTTACTCGAGTGCCGCAGCCGATGGAACTATGAGCTGCATGAGCTTTACAACAAAGCATATAAGCTTTGGACATAGTGCAGCGAATTAAAATACAGCGGCTCCGCTGGCTTGGCCATGCCGTTCGAATGGACACCGACACTTCAGCTCTGAAAGTATTCAACTCGGAACCCGCTGGTGGTAGCAGAGGAAGAGAGAGGCCCTCATTACGATAGAAAGACCAGGTGGACGAGGAACTGGCTTCACTTGGCATTTCCAATTGGCNACTTCAAGCTCTGAAAGTATTCAACTAGGAACCCGCTGGTGGTAGCAGAGGAAGAGAGAGGCCCTCATTACGATGGAAAGACCAGGTGGACGAGGAACTGGCTTCACTTGGCATTTCCAATTGGCTTCAGTTGGCACAGAACAGCGTGCTNACCGCAGACGATGGAACTATGAGCTGCATGCGCTTTACAACAAAACATATAAGCTTTGGACATAGTGCAGCGAATTAAAATACAGCGGCTCCGCTGGCTTGGCCATGTTGTTCGAATGGACACCGACACTTCAAGCTCTGAAAGTATTCAACTAGGAACCCGCTGGTGGTAGCAGAGGAAGAGAGAGGCCCTCATTACGATGGAAAGACCAGGTGGACGAGGAACTGGCTTCACTTGGCATTTCCAATTGGCTTCAGTTGGCACAGAACAGCGTGCTCTGCTGAACTCGGCCAAAATCGCTTAAGTGATTACAGCGCCAAATTTATTTAATTCTTGTATTATGTGTTATTTCATTTGAGTGAAGATTTTTATTATTGCCGAGACTGAACCTACATATATTTATACACTATATTTGTCACCACCACTCTAAACTGAGCAAAGTAAAACCAAAGTAGATAACATTATATTTCCCACTGTTAAGTTTGACCATGTTCATCTGTTTTTTTTTTACATATAATCTGGCGTATATATTCAGCGAACTAATACGAACACACATATACCAAATTCCGACGTTTTATTTTTTTATCGATAATCTGTACATTTAGGAGGCCAGTATACATCTTTAGATCTGGCGGACAAAGTTACTGAGTTGAGAAGTAATCCTGTCTACAGTGGGTATTTAATACCCTTTAAACGGTAGCGTTTTTCGCTTCATTATCTTTCACGCCTGCGCCTGCAGCTCACTCCAATCGCATGTGAAGCTATAATGTTCGTAATTAATTTAATTCCATTATATTATCATCGTTGTATATATTGTATATATATATGTATATATGTATATGTATATATGGTATGGCATTCTAAGTGAGCTGCTTATCACCCCTTCAACTACCTGGCGTAAATGTGACTGCAATACGTAGAGCAATCTGGCAACACCTGTCGGTGAATGTCGGTGCTAGCTACGCGCACTGCAATGC
>NW_016159932.1:55298-73841 GCF_001687245.7 Rhagoletis zephyria | reverse complement strand
TTCTCTGTGTTAAGTGATAAATAACTAAACATCGACATACTCTTATACACGTATTTAGTAATGGTTTTAAATAATTAAGCCTTAGAAATACAAACTAAGCTTTTGGTGTAACATTTAAGGGCACTTCATTAATTAAATAGCCAGCCACTTATATTTGTGTGTATGTGTAGGTTTGTAAAGAGAAGTTTAGTGGCAAAAAGCAAACTTTTATATTAGGCTTAGTAACGAAAACTGGTAGCTCAGATTCCATTAGCGTAATTTTTAATGAGTATTTTGAATTAATTAGCGCTTTTATTTTTCACTAGTAAAAATTTTTAAATCAGAAAAAGTTTATGATCCAATCACGTACATGTGTAATTAAATATGTACTCCGTTATATTGACAATAAATTTATAGATGCTTACATACCTAGGTAAGTACTTAGTTGAAGTAAATGTGTGTACCTACTGCAAAGCTACAGGTGCTACAGGAGCCAGGCTGCTAGAGGGCGCTGCAGCACGGTCATAGTGACATTCTTAACAAGCTAATCGAATCATGGAAACAATCATATTATATACCTCCTACTACAGACTTCAAGAATAACTTTCAGGTGAAGTTTCCGTCTTAATGGGATTAGAGTAGGGGCAGAATAGTCGAGGGGAATTCCACTCAAATTAATACTGACGGGTCCAAAGTGGATTGCGATGTGGATGCGGAGGTATTATCCGAAACGTTGAATTTCTCTCTCTCGTTCCGACTACCAAACTTTACCAGCATCTTCCCAGCGGAAGTACTGGGAATCGGAAGGGCCTGCAAAGAACTAGAGAGGAGCTGCCTAGGAGTGCGAAAACCATAGCTCTTCTTAGATAGCCAGGCGGTACTTCTAGCATTTGCCTCAATGGTAAGAGATTGCAAATGTGCGTTAAGCTGGACGGGCGAGTTAATAGACATCTCCCTCATCTGGGTTCCCGGCCACAGGAACATACACGGAAATGAGAGGGATGACGAGCATCCCTTACTGAGTCCAAAACAGAGACAGTAAACTGTCCACTCGGACTCTTCAAAAGATAATTGCATTTGCAATTCGAACATATGGCTGATGAGCGTTCAAATCTGCAAAACTGTGAGGAAACTATGGCCGTACTAGGACAAACCAAAGACAGAGCAACTTCTAAATAGGTCGAGGAAGTATATAGTCAAGTTAACAGCCACAATAACGGGACATTGACCCACTTTGTCGAATCGTATAACCCTTATAACACTTAAGTCTTTGAACGCCGCTTGTATCTCTTGAAGAGTTATCGTATAATGTAAGTCGAATCTTTGCATGACAGAGTAATATGAAAGTGGCTTGGCGCTCGGAACTCGTCCATGATAGTATTTGGCTCTGGTCCCATTTTCCGATTACCTGATACCTCTATTGCCTTTATGGCATTAGTCTGCTAAGGTGTAGTAGAACCATCTGTGCACAACCTTTTGCTGTGGTTCCGAAAGGATTTCTAAAATCATATGGTGCAGGCCGCTTTCCTACCGAATTCAAACTCTCTTCAAAAAGATCACGCTAGCGGCCGGCAGATGGGAATCTTTGTGCCTGCCCTTACCTGTACTCTTACAAGAAGTTTAGGAGCGTCTTTCTTGCGTTTTATTCTTTGAAAATGTTGATTGACGATTGCGCAAGGTACACGTTATACGGGTGCATCCCTGCTGGTGAAACCCAAGATATTTTCCCCCTGAAAATATTTAAATCACTATCCATTTTATCCCTTAATCCTTAGATCCGATCCTAAAACTGTCCTCCTTCTAGGCTTCGATTACCAGGACTGCAGACTGTGTACGTTTTTTTTTTTTTATTGTGGCCTATTGGTAGAAAAATAAAAATTGGTATTCAATTTTCTTTAGCTGTCACACGAATACCCAATCGTCTGACTCTACCTTTAGTGTACTCAACGACGAGTATACTGCAAATATTTTCCAAAAATTGCTAAATCCTGTGACAGTGCCTTGCAGTAGGTGTACACACACTTAAATTGGATTAAGAGCTGCAATAAGGGCCTTAAGCTTAAACTACTTATTTAACTGGTGTTTATAAATCATATGAAGTATTTTTTTTTTTAAAGGTGAGCTTGTGCGACGCGAGCTTACTTCAAATCCAATTCAACTTGTAGCCTTGCGTTACGTTAAATTTATTATTTTAATAATTTTTTATTCTTGACGGGAACTTTTTAGTTAGGATTTTTTTTTTATTCCTTGCATTCTAAATTTAATTCACTAAAAAATAATGACGACACGAGTGACTTTTTGCATGTGAATGTAAAATTGACTTATTTTAAATGTTAAAACTATGAAATACGTATGAATGTTTGTGAATAAAATGTGCTGATTTAGTGCTAACAATGCCCGCAACTATATATGTTTGTATGTATGTAAATGTTAGTTTGGGTGAGTAATAGCTAACGACTATGCTGTAGATACATATGTATGTCGGTATGTTTGTAGGTATAACAAACAAAATGTGAGTTGATTTATTTTTTGTTTTTTTTTTTTGTTCTTGTTTCTTTGCTTTAAATATAACAGTTTAAGAACTTTATTTTCGTTTTCGTTTTCGTTTCAAACTGGCTGCTGGTGCATTGCGTGATTGTAGGTGAGTCTCATAAAAAACCAAGTGATCTGTGATTGGCGATTTGTGAATCGTGATTATATCTATAAATGATTTTGTTCGTGAGCTTGTTTCAGGTGGTTCAGTAAAGAAATTGAATTTTGTGAAACTCGCAGCTGTTTTCTGTAGTCTGAGAGCAAATGTAAGCATTTCCAAAGCACAACAACTTGCCATATCCTACAGCTGTAACCAAGCGTTGATAGTAATAGTAGTTAAATGTTGTTGAAATGATTGCTTGAGATGATGTGGTGAATTGTGTGAATTGGCAATGAGTTAAGTTGATTAGAGTTGGTTTAGCAAACTTTTTAGTTTTTTTTTTTCATTTTGTTTAATTTGTATGCGGGTTTTTTTATATTATTTTAGTAATTTTCATATGCATGTTTTGTTTTTTGGTTTAAGTAAAATCAATTTTAAAAACAACAAAAGTTATTTTATCCATGTATTTTATTTGGTTTTTTTTTCTTGCTGTTTGTAATTTTATTTTAGCTGATTTGGTGGGTCGTTATGATGATGTGCTAATTTGATTTGATTCAATTCGGTTCGATTTGATTTGATTTGATCTGTAAATTTGCTGGTGAATGGTGGTAGAAAATTCAAAAGGTGATTTCAGTAGGTGATTGAAGATGATTTTAGCGAGATGGATATTGAAGAAGTATGCGAATAAAATGGAGAATTAGCGAAAATTGGTGAGACAGGTGATTTCAGTTGAACAAGAATTGGTGATTTTAGTACGTGAAATAAAATTCAAAAATTAAGAAAATTAAATTACTTAAGTAAACAACGGTGGGCTGAAAGTGAAAACGGAATTTAATGAAAAAGTTGTGATTGGGATTTACAACGAGGAGGCAGGGTAACTTTATTGCATTTTAAAACAATAATTTGGGCACTTACATATAAATTATGGAACTACGCGAATGCATTAATTCATTTGTTGAATACGTGGAATGAGCTGCATTAGATCGGAGCGCATAGTAAAAAATCGCAAATAATTTATTAGTTGAGTGCTGTTTAGTTTTCTACTAAATGCCTTCTTAATCCCTGCAGCTTGCAACATACACATGATCATTAGGGTTGGAGTAAGGGTCAGCTTTCAGTGTAAGTTTAAATACTCGAGCTAGCTGGCTTAAACTCGAACTGAAAATTTGGCCCAAAGTGTTAAAAACTCAATACAAGGACATGTGTAACACCTAGAAAAAACCAGTCCCAAACCTATATTTGTTACATTGTATTCGTTTATCAACAACCTAGTTCCAAAAACCATAATTTCTATAGTTTTCTCTACTGTTATGGTCGCTCACACCTATAAGTACACTTAACCTGCCCTAATGTTCATATGTATGTTAATTATGTATTTTGGAACGAATTTCTGTCATCCCTTGTCAAATCTGGTTTGGAGATAAACCGGTTTCGGCGTGTTTTTCACGAAAAACTACACTGAAGATGGCACAACGCGGTTTCGGTCTTCAAACAAAATTTGACAAGGGATGACGGAAATTCATTCCAAAATACATCATACACCTACCTTCGGAAAACATGATTAAAATTATATTTGATAACATTGTAGTCTACTATGCCAAAGGTATTCAGTTCAGCATGATACATTGGTTTTTTTTATAAAAATAAGTATTTCTAAAATAATTCTTTCAAAAACGTAATTTTACTTACAATTTTATTTAGTCTGTTTTACTACAAAATTTTTGAAAAAAGATATTTAACAAATTTAACAAAAAGATATTTTTACTAAAAAATAAAAAAAAACCTCAATGACATTATTTATAACAAAAAATATTACATATACAAATTTTTTGGAAAAGTAATTTTACTTACAATTGACCTCATGTACACATAATTCGCCTGTTTTAATGCCAATTTTTTAAACAAAAAATTATTTAACAAATTTTAGCAAAAAATATTTTTTTTTGCCAGAAATTAAAAACCGGTTTTGACGCTTAAAAAAAATATAAAACTTTTTTTTAAAGCAATTTTATTTAACATTAAAAAAAAGTTTAACACAAAACACCCAAAAAACCTGGTTCCGAAATTATTGTCTCCTTAACAGATCATAACTATTCTACAATTCAAACCGTAAAAATCCTTAATTAAACGTTCGAGGTAGTTGATGAGTCATTTCACAAATACTTTAGGAACAACAAACAAATATTAGGTACGTTCATGTTATTTACATTTTCTATACTTTTTTAAAAAAATTTTGAGTTTTTTGTTTAATAGTTGTATATATTTAAAAACATCCCCGTAAGTGTTAAATGACATTATTCCTCTCCAAATATATTTAGTTATAACTATTAAACTACACAAAACCGCCTAGATATTTGCTGTAAAAGCTATAACGCTATTGATTCCTTTTCTTCGATTGTTCCATAGTCGTTCGCTACTCCAATTACGTAATTACGTACATATTGCACTTTGCTTATCGAGCAGTGCTTCCTCGCTCATGTCATGACACGTCTAATATTTTGTTAAATAAATACTTTTTTATCTATACCATTTCGTAGCTGAATTCATTGCTAACTGCCGCTCGCCTCTACTTGCCACCTGTCTGCGATTAAATACGATTTTTCTTATACATTTGAGTGCACTGTGTACATTTGGTAACAACACCAAAGCAATAACAATAACAATAGCAAGAGTGGTTAAAACTGAGTGGAGCGGCAATTCTATGAATACACAAACAATTTTCCATATTCGATGCGACGAAGAATAAACTAAGATTTCCATTGTTGCTTTGAGCTGCCCTTAAAAACAACAACACCCCTTACATAGAATATTTCTGGTACAATTTAGTTTGTCCAACATCAACTAAAGTACCTTTTCTAACTTATTCTTATGTTTCATTTACTTTTGCTATTATTATTGTTATTGTTTTCGCATTATTACTTAAAAAAATTTAATATTCTCGATAGTCTGATACTTATAGTATTACTGTTATTATTTTTTATTTTTTTTGTTATTAAAATGCATGCGCTTGATTAGTTAGCTCAATTCCATCCATAGATACTAGATATTTGCGTTAGCGATATATTGCAGTTGTATATGGTATATATGTTACAATGCTTATAAGGCATATGTACACGTAACGAATCTAAGCAAGAAAATAAATTTGCTACATACTTAAAGGCGCACGCGCGCACACACATTAATTTCTATCAGACTAAAATAGCAACGCTTCAAATATCCCGTTTATAGATATGTACATACATACATACATACAGAGAAAAGACGAAGAAAAGCGAGCAGTATTGTCGGCCTGTGTGTGCGCCGAATTATGCAAAAATAAAAAAAAATATTGACGACAAATAAAGCGGAAACAAAATGAAATGAAATGAACCACGCGACAGACAACGCCGCGCAGAAGTCATTAAATTAATGTACCCCCAAGTTTATGTAGGCGCGACTTCATCCATATACATACATATATTTATGTATGTATATGTGCATACATAAACACACAGATATGTCCAAATAATTGCAAGTCGTTTTTCAACGATAGGCGAATTCGTATTGCCGGATACATACATACATGATGTGATTTTATTAGGTAGTTCCCTTCAGTGTTTTTGCAAAAACATTTTTAATAACTAAAAAGCTTGGCGAAATTCGAAAAAAAAAAAATTATTCCCTGAAAATGGGGTTTGGTTTAACAAACGATAAATTCTGTGACCACCGGTCCCTAAAGAAAGTGAACGCGCATTCATATCCATGTGATACAGTTAGGCAATAATTAATCTTCAGCTTATTCGTAAAGGGGATGATTGGCGCTTGGTTAGTCCTTAGTTCGTTTCTCACGAGAAAAAACTTTTGGACTTGTCAAACCTTAATTTGAGAACTATAGCAAATAAAATGTGCCTCTTCTGCTTCAATAAAATTAGTTATGTTACCAGAACTGGTAAGCACGTATCTCATTGGACTGGTCGTTGAGCTATTATGAAACAAGCTGGAAAATTATCGTCCGTACCAGGATTGTTATTTGATTGAGAGTTAAGATTTTACAACTTTTAGTCGAAATATCAAATCTTATATATTTTTTGGACAAATCTCGGTTTTCCCCTTTGTATTCAAATCAAATTTTACACAGGGGGTCACGGAAAATCCTTCCCATATATACAGTATCGGTCATATCTATAGCACGTCATTTCAAAGTGATATTGTATGCCACTTATGTTTATTTATTTATTTTTAAGAATTTTCAATTAAAATATAGTTCTTTCTCTAACAAAACCCATATAAACCCAAGTTTAACAATTTGTAGAATACTACAAAAAAGTGCAACAAACTTTCATATAAATTTCAAACTTTTTTCTCGGAAGTATTAGAATTTTTCTGGATACACAGTTTTATAGCCCAATCAATTTTAGTCTGATAATGTGCAAGTTTCAAGTGGCTAAAGGTTGCCGTTGATTTTTTAGAATTTTTTTCGCCAAAGGTGTTGCGGTTTTCTTCCATATACAAATAAATTGAGTTTATTCATTATATGGAAGCCAATGTGACAAAAAAAATTCAAAAAAATTAACGGTAATTCGTACCCACTTGAAATTTGCACATTATCAGACTAAAATTGTAGGGGCTAAAAAACTGTTTACTCAAAAAAATTCTAACACTTCCGAGAAAAAAGTTTGAAATTTAGGTGAAATTTTGTTGCATTTTTTTGAAGTTTTCTACAAATTGTTAAACTTGGGTGTATATGGGGTTTGTCTGAGAATGAACTAGATTTTAATTGAAAATTCTTAAAAATAAATAAATAAACATAAGTGGCACACAATATCACTTTGAAATGGCGTGCTATAGATATGACCGATACTGTATATGCAGAATAAAATTTTGTTTATAATATCTCTCAGTGATTGTAAAAGATCCTAGAATTTTCAAGAAGTTTTTTTTTCTAAGAGATGAAGTTTTGAACTCAAAAGAAAAATCTATTGCTAACTCTAAATTAAAAATAAATTTAAATTAAGCACCAGTTGCTCAATATAACTTTATGTGGAGTTTGGAAAACAATTGTTTTTCAAAGTTGAAAAACTCATATCTTTAAAAATTTTTTTTTTTATTTTCAGCATCATTTGAGATCAGACTTTATATCGACTATGAATATGCCCCAATGACTTTTAACCATATTCAAGTAAATGAGCACCCTAGTTTCAACAAATCAATTTATCTGCGGCTTATTATACTATTTTCGATCTTTTCCCATTTCAACTACTTTTGCAAGATTTCCCCCGCTAAACGGCTTCCATAACCTTTTCTAGGCTTATTTTAATGCGTTTTAGTTGTCGCTGCCTTTTTGTTAGAATGGTGCGGGTATTAAATCATGCCATACGTCATGGCGCACGAAGCAAACCTATTTCAATTTTCATGCTTTCTTAATGCTTTTTTTTTCTTAGGGAAGCGCTAACAAGAAAGTAGGTTAATTTCATGCCAACGCGAATAGCGTAGCATACTTTTCTGCGTACATACGCTTAGCATAGATAGGTACTCACTCGTATCTTTGGAGGTTTGCAATGCATATCAGTTCAACGTTGAAAGTTGATTTCTATGAACTACATATATGTATGTGCATTGGAGTTGCGGTCTCGTCGCTTGTGGGTGCTAATATTTGTGAAGACATTGAAAATTACTGAAGGAAACGGGTTCAAGTATTGTAGCATTTGCGCATTTATGAACATTGGTAGTATGTCCATACAATTGTGTAGTATAAAAGTAATGCATTTGTACCCGCTTGCGTTCGTAGTGCTGCTTTTATTTAAATTGGTAGAAACTCGAATGAGCAAATCTACATACTGGGCTAACTGAAGCAAACCGTTTGGGGTTATGCATATAGGGGTTACATAAAATAGACCATGTTTATATTGATGGATACGTACATAGATACATATATACCTATGTATTTATATATGTTTATAATAGACTGAGTTTGCAAGCTTATTATTGAAATAAAATGTGAAGTAAGGGCCCTTTAATAAACTGTCAAGAGTTTTGCTCTAGGAGTTCAATGTTTTGAGATTTGCAAACATGTTTGTATCATTGTAGTAAGCCTGTACATATGTATGTATTTGTAAAACACATAATAGTGAACGAAGAAGGTGGCACGGACTTAAACGGGATGTGGGATGAATATGCTCACTGTAACGCACAGCACCTCAAACTTAGCGTCGCCGGAGAAATATTCGCGGCGCTTCTTCAGGAAACTGCGACAGTGCAACTCCCGCTTCCATCAGCGAACGAAGCAAGAAATTCTGCAAATCCTAGGATATCCGGAAATGAGCTGCGGAAATCAAACTCTCTCCGAGGCGACGAAAAAGTTGCTCAGTTGTCTACTTGTAGAATGACTATGGAGACATTGTTTTTAGGGTTTGACGATTCAAGCAGCTAAGATTGTCTCCAGGAAAGCACGCAATTTGGACAACAAGCAGGCCAATGCATAGCGGAATTACACCGCGCTCTGGCGACGAGTATATGCTGCATGAGTTGTTCATCCACCTCTGCATTGAGAACAGAGTTCTGTTAGGACAACTGATTAATTTGCATCACTCTTGGGTAGCACCTGCTGCCCTTACTGCATACGGAATATGTTGACATGACCCTTATCCAAGAACTCTGGTTAGCAGTGGGGAGGCTCACAGGTCATGTACTAGAAATCTCATAGGTCTAGCTTTAATGATTAAAAGTAAGATTAGAAGCGGGTTTTCGGCTAAGAAAGGTACAATATCCTTCTTTTTCTCAAAATTAAGTAACGCGTTTATGACAGTGCCCAGGTGCGAGCAGAGGGAAGCACCCAATCTTGTCCCGCCTAACGATGAAGTTTATTCACATCAAACGAGATATGTATGTATGTATATATGTACGAGTATATGGTGTCCTGCCGCGCGAATGCTAATCACATCACTTCCTTTAGTATGCAAATCAAAACCGCAAATAAGGTTGCGTATGCGCCTAGCCGAACCAATACGAATGAATACGTGTATGCATCGGATAGATCTTCGCTCTGAAAATGCGTCCATATATCCCGAGAATGAGTAGTTTGATAATAAGAAATCTTCAACCCACACGCGTATGACAATTCTTTACTAAAGTTACGTATACGCCATGCCCAGCGTAGAATGATTGAATATGTATTTACATATATTGAGCCCTAACCGCCAAAATAAGCGAAGCGACATTTACAAAAAATTATTTTTGAAGAACAAATGCTCCTAGAGCATACAAATGTATTTTCGCATCAAAAGGAAAGCTTTCGCTTGCTTTATTATGACGGTTAAGACTCCATATCTGACTCATAGATTAAATGCAGTCATTTTAAGACTTATCCCACAGTTAAAATAAACATTTAAATAAAAAATTAAAATATCTATAGACAATTAGTCATGCGCTCATTACGTGGTTTTCTATTACGGTATTTACTAAACCGTATGTTCGTTGTACAATCAATTCAATTATTCAAAACCATAATGCACGAAATTAAATATGCACTGCTTCAAAGCGCCGTTGTTTTTATATATATGTACATACAATTTCTTATAGTTTCCGATTTTTTTTAAATAATTTTTACGATGCTTTTAGCTAACACTCCCCCCACACAGATATTCAATTAGGTATATTTACATATTTATATGGTATCATAGCTGTTTTTCATTAGGGAAATGGTATATAAAATAAACGAAAGGAGTAGAACATAAAAACAAAAATAAAATAAAAAATTATTTTACAAGTGTATTACAATAAATCGATATGCAGCGAGAGTAAAAGTTGAGGGCAAGAGATGGTGTCAAAGACAAAGAGCGAGTAAGAGTAAAGGCTGGGAAAAGAGTGTGGAACGTTTAGAATGAGTGGAATTAAAGCGGTAGTGGAGCTGAGTTCATTTACCGAGCAAGGAAGCAGAAGCAGCAAGGGGTTTTTAGTTGGATATTGAGTAATTTAATTTAGTTTTAACTTCAGCTGTTAACTTATGAAATTAGAAAATTGTAAATATTATTTTATTATATGTATATTTGAACGAGTCTAATGTTAAAAGCGATTAATTTTTATTATTGTAAAAGGTATTTAAATAGCTTTCGCAAATTGTGAAAAATTAAAATTTCTTTTCAAACATATGTATATGTAAATACCAAAACCATAAAACTACAATTTCAATAAAATTTGCGTGGCTTAATAGAGAAGCAGTTAAATACTTCTATTTAAATACACATTTTATTTAATTTAATAAACGATAAGCGTGAAAATAGTTTCAAATTCAAAACTTCAAATATATGTAAATAATTTTTACAAATCACAAACTGTACAGTTAACAAATAAATAATATTTCATTTGATTAACTGGTTATTAGCACATAACGACGCATTTACAACAATTCAATTAAATTCACATTTCAATAACGATAATTAATTACAAAGAATTTGCATTGATACTTCAACATAATTGATAAAAAAAAAAAAAAAAACTGAAAAGGATGCATTAAGAAGCGTCTTTGCAATAGTTAGTTAGTTATTTAATTTCATTTTGATTAATTAGCTGTGTTATTGGATTAAGTGTAATATTTGATATTTTATGTGTGTATGTTCATGTATATGTATACATACATAACTGTGTGATTGTGTATGTTAGAATACATTTGTATGAGCGCTGCAGTGAAAGCTTTCACTAAACTGGTCAATAAATTTACTCGATATGGGATTTATAAATGGTATAATAGCGTCAATGTAAAAGCTGACTAGTTTGTTAACTGGAAAGAGTTGTTCTGCCGGCTGATCACTTCACAAATTTTAAAGAGCTTCCTATGTTGCGCCTATCGACATCTGGGCTCGAATCGTATTTCGGATTATGACAAACGTGAACGTACTCTTTATGCCATTAAGCTTATACGACTGACGTATAACGTAATGTTCTTTCCTATGGTTTACGATCCGTGAACGGATGTAACGATTCGAGTCTTGGTTTTGAATTGTGTGGTTTTTGTTTTAATAATTTATTAAATCTATGAATTTAGATATGATTATCACTGAAAAATATTCCCACAACCTTCGAAGATTCGCGCCGAATTCCTCTCGCATGTCTTTTCGAAAAAAAAATTACAGATTTGCTTTGGGTAGATGAAAGAGAAACCACATGATGCTCCAACATATCTGAGTTGAATAGTATGCCAGCTGGTATGAACTTATGCTGAGGCCGTCTACTAACATGAGCTAATGCAGAAACTGACTAGTATGTCAAATGGCAGATACTGTTGCAGGTATACATAATTGACACTTCGTAACTCAACGTCATGTTAAGAATATCAGTTGCTTAGGGCCGTTTTCTGAAGTAACCTTTAACTTTAAAGCTCAGTTTATATTTAAAGGTTGGATTAAAAATAAAGCTATGTCTAAAGTTAAGCATTTCTATTATCGGTTTTTGACGTATGTATGTTTCTTGGTTGTAAACCAATTTAAAACCGATGATAAAATGGTTTACTTTAGACACAATTATAAATTGCAATGTAACCATTAAATATAAAGTGAGCTTTAAAGTTACAGGTTACTTGAGAAAACGGCCCTTAGATGAGTAAACTAGAAGACGAACTACTATTTAAGCTGCATGTCAGCCGAGGACAGGTAGCTTTCACTGCAGGGCCCTCCTTATGCAATTTGTGTGTGTGAAATTCAATTGTGTTAGAGTGCTTAAGTGTTTTAAATGTTTCTTTTTTTTTTTTAATCTGCTATGTGTAACCATTTTAAAACTGTTTTTTTTTTTGTCTAGCAGTTGGCATAGCTGTGAGCTTTCTTCAAAATCGACGATTTGCCTTGTGACTCCTGTGTGGCATAGCATAAAAATATATTATTTATAACTTTGTAAACCACAGCAAACATTTATATTTATTTTTATTTACACAGAATATTTAAGTGAGTGTAAAAATGTGTTTTATATGTTTGTTGGTCGTTTTTTTTTTAATTGCTTTAAATATGCTTACCTCGAGAAAATCGTTGCGCTGTTTGGAATATACTTGGATAACAAATAATCTTTATTTTTTTTAATTTTATTTTTTTGTAAAATTATCACGGAAATGCTGTATATTGCCTATACAAAAATGTGCTTGTTAAAAAAGGTGTATATAAGTATTTGCTTTGCAAGAAGCTGTGCTTTTGAGCGAAGCACATATTTTAGCAGCAAACTTTTAAAGAGAAATCAATTAAGTAGTAAGCGTTAGTTGAAAATTATTGCAAGTGCGTATCTATTGCACAAATTATTATTAAAAATATATTATTAAAAAAAAAAAAAATCTTTTCGTTCGCAGCAAAGATTTTGCGTAGGCACTTTGCCTTCTTCTGCGTAGTTAAGTACTTCTTTGCATGCCAAGTGATCTCAAAAATACAATTTCAGTTGGAAGCTCGTCATTGCCATAACTGTACTTGGTGCAACAAACAAAACAAGTTAACACACGTTCCTACAAACGTATGTGTTTTTTTCTTCGTGTTTATAAACATAAATGTGTACAGGTTGTTTCGGCATTATGTTTCAGCTTTGTGCATATATTAAGTGGATTACCTTTGCAAAAAAAAAAACAAAAAAAAAGTGTTTGTGTGCACCTTTGTTTGTGTGTTTAAAACAGTTGCGTTTGTTTGTTCGTTGTGTTTTCAAAATACATATTCGTGTGTATTGGTGTAGCTGCAGTAAGCAGGCAATTGTTTTTTTTATTAATTAGTAAGTACTTTGTTAAAGCCATTTTGTAACGCGTTCAAAAAGTGCATTCACTTGCTACAAATTGCACAAAAATATAGGTAAATACGTTTGTATGTAAGTTGCTAGTTTGTGGGCATACATTATATTTACATATATATATATATATATATGTATTTATATTTTCGTATTTGTATTGCACTCATTTAAATCAAAATAGTAGTTAGCATGTATGTATGTATGTATTTGTGTAAGTAGTAAATTGGTATATTTATATATTTACTATGTTTCATTGTACATATATGTAGATATTTATATTCACTGCTGTAGTATATTATTCATATACGTTTGTATGTAGTTTATATTTATATTAAATATTTATATAGTAATCACAAATTACGCACACACACACATCAATCGAACACACAAAGTAAATATAAGTAATTGTAAGTGAAATAAGGAAACAAGACAAATAGTAAATATGTATGTAAGTATTTCTTACTTTTTTGGGAGGCGAACTGAAAATCGGGTACTGATATATGTATATTGACATAACAATAATAAGAAAGAGTATTATTGTATTTAGTATATATTGAGTATTTAGTATTAGGTATTTAGTAGTAGTAGTATTGGTATTTTATTTTAAGTATAAGTAGTGAAAGTAGCTGGTTTTTGTTTTTTTTTTTTTGCTAAATTGTATATTGCTTGTTAGATTATTCGATTTATTTATATAGATATGTAGGTAAGTATATAAGTATAGGTATATTAGTTTTGTTTGTTTAAGCAAATTCAAACGCAGATACAGTTGCATATGTGTAAAATTATCGAAATTTCAAATCAAAAATTCAAAATAAATTAGAAATTTTTAAGCAAAAATTTATATAACTTTTATTATTTTTCGTTTCGCAATTTTTTGCTTGCATTGCTTATTATTTTTTTTTTTGTCTGAAAAAAAAAACAAATTCAATTTGTAAAAAAAGTGTAACAAAAATACGTTAATGAGTATAATCGTATTACAAAAAAAAAGGTAAAAACCCTTTACAAATTGCTCGATTGCCAACATATATGCTGTCCGTTTTGTGACTGCTGTTACAAATAAATTTGGATCGGTATGTTAAATAGTTTATAGTAATAGATATAGATTTAAAATCGGCCAACGAACGACGGACTGATGGTCGCAGCGTTCATTGTAAAAGTTATATGTTATTGAATTGTTTGCTGATTGCAACAATTTTATGCGTTTCAAAAACTCAATACAAAAATTTGTACAAAATATAGTATTTATATATATGTAGATATTCGTTTTGTCTTTGGCGCTGGATTTTGATTGGTAAAGTAATTTATGGGGGGGCAGGGTACGGTTAGGTAATATATATATATACATATAGAGTGTATATATATATATATATATATATATAGGTAAATATGCATTGTAGTTAATATGATAATTAAAATTACGAAATTTCTTGTATGTATATTCAAAATCAATTGAATTCCGGTTAGTTACTTGCATTGCTGTTGAAATGGAAATACGTATATTGGTAATGGTTTTGATTTGTTTTTTTTTACTTTAATTGCACATTTATTAACAACATCAACAACGACAACTACTTTGTATTATATTTGTATTATTTTTTGTTTCAACAAACTTAGACATTTTCAATTAGTTTTTTTTTTTACAAACAATTATTGAACATACACGAAGATACCATACAGTACAGTTATATACAATACATACCTTGCGTCTATACGTTTCTAATACGTAAAGTAGTATGTGTTATGTACGAGTGCTCATGTAGTTGTAAATATGTAGATATATTGAGTTTAGCATTTAACACTTTATTTAGTACCAATCCCAGTAACTTCAAAATCTTCATGAAATTCCCAAAATCCATTTTTAACAGAAAAAACATATTTTTGTTTCGAGTAAACAGAAATATGTACGAGCATAATGAGTTATGAAACAAAATTAAAGCTAGCACATTCCTCTAAGATATGTGTGGATGTCTCACAGCACTTAAAGGTATACCTCATTTTGAATCGTGCTAGCTCTAGGAACGTAATGAGACCTTTCAGAGTCAAAAACTTATTCACTATTATTGGCAAGAATTCAAGTTAAAAAGATGGCATTTTGATACCATATACAAGTACAGAAGCTCCTGGATGCACTCGATATGTACAACTGGCGCAACCTCGCAAAGGCGATCAGCAAAGGGTTAAGGTTTTTCGTCTTGGTCCAAACCTACGAACGTTTGTATAGCCAAACAAGTACAAGTGGAAGAATACATTTCTTTGTACTTAAGAAGTTGTTGGAGGCAACCTAGAAATTTGTACTCAAACGCTATCAAAATATAACTACAGCCCTAAACTTTGCCAGCAAATTAGATGAATATAGTTACTTCAGCTTAAAATGACTATAATGTCGATTCAAAAGAACGGAAGTTAACTTTACTCAAGAAGATATTGAATGGGACCCGCAAAGTTCCAGTTTTGAATTGACTCTGAAGTAAATTAGAGCACCTGACCGGTCACAACCTACTGCGATTCCACTTGCACGCAACAGATGTGATCGCATATTCGGAATGCCGATTCGGCCTTCGATAATATATTCTCTGTTACTGTAGGGATTTGGCTAGAAAAAGATTGAAGTTCCAGTGGGCAAACTGGGCTAACAATTTTTCCTTTAAGATATACAAAAGATCTTTTTAAAAATAAACCTTGGAATTGCGGTTTCGTGCGATAAATTTCTCAAAAAGTTGGCTATTACTACAAAATAACAAAATTGGGACGTCATTTTTTTATAGTCACACGATTGGTGCCGTAAAGCGAAATTCGAATGTAAAAAGTCGAACAAATTATTTTTCCTGTTTCTAATAAAGAAAAATATTTAGGATTGGGTTACGATCTGGACCAAATTTTGGGCAAATGTCCAATCGTGTGACACTGCCTTTAGAGAAAACATTTATTAAAGAAAAATATGTACCTACAACTTCGAATATACGCGCAAATGAGTCAGTCTAAAGTCATAAGAATCCACTTTTCGATTTATTTAGTAACACTAGGTGACTAATATATCAAGCTTCTTCATCTAAATGGTCTTTGGAGTATGTCAATTAAACCTCAGTAGAAGTTTTGAAATCATTGAGACGGATGACCAGCTCGCTGACTGAGGTATAATTGAGAAACGAACAGTCTTCAAAAAAAAATGTATATAAGGCACGAAAGGAAAGGTTATTTTAGAGAAGATATGCAAGTACATAAAAATGATAAAAATTCAACAAGAAATTTCTCTCTCGGAAGTACTTTTCTGGAGCCATCGGCAGTGACAATATTCTAACTAGAAAAACGAATTGTGTCGAGTGTTATTTTAGTTTTGGATTGAAATCTTAGCATGGCATTCTGCTTCTTGTAACACGAACTATGTCTTTGTACAAGGCGCCATTCTAAACAAATTTTCAGCAAGTTAAGTTCGGTCCTTGCGTATTATATAAGAGTAATGAACAATATGTGTACTAGTTAGAGCAGAACTGTAGAAAAATCGTGTCCGTACATTGAAAGTTTCTTCGAAAGAATGCAGGTAGTGTAACAAAATATATTTAGGGGTATTAAGTATCTTTAGTACTTAGAATTTCTAAAGGGTTACCAACTAAAAAATTATATGATCCGCACCCATCGTTAGATTACGAAAATCTCGATGCCAAATAAAAGGGATTGGGCCTCTAGATGATAAATAATCTATTATTTTTTTTTAGTAGGGTTGCCAACTTTTTAAAAATAATAAGATCTTCACCATTCTTTCAACTTAAAAATGAGGTACCAAGTGAAAGGTTATGGTCTCCGGATGCGCAATAATCTTTTATGATGTGCAATAATATCGGTATTATTTTTTTAGGGTTGCCACCTGTTGAACAAGTAACAAGTTATAAGATTCGCACCGTTCGTTGTATTGAAAAATTAGTTACCAAGTGAAAGAGTGTGTTCTCTGGATGTACAAGCCTTTACTTTTTGAGTAGGGTTGCCATAAACTTCCAAAAATTAGGTGTCAGATGAAAGGGCTTGGCCCTCAGATGTACAATAAGGTTTTATTTTTTCAAATAGGGTTGCCACCTGTGAGCAGCATTATAAGATATGGGACTAAAAAGTGAGGTGTCACATAAAAGGACTTGGCCTCCAGATGTGCAATAACGTTATATTTTTTGTATAGAGTCGCCGCCTGTCAAAAAAATTATAGCATCATACGATGCCGGCTAGTAGGGTATACAAAAGTAGGCATTAAATAAAAAGGGGTCGTGTCACCACTCATAAGCGTTACATCAACTATAAATTCATCTATGGTAGGCGTTTATAAAAGGACTGTGGCACAATTCATAGGCTTGAAATTTTGAATCAACAGCAGTGGAATAGGAAAATATCTTGTTCGATGGAAAGATAAAATTGAGAAGGAACTGGCTTCGCTTTGCGTGCTTTATTTAACTGGGCCAAAATAGCTTAGGCGGTTACGACGAATAACAGAAAAGAGCAGAGCACATAGCGTGCCACAGTGAAGCTTCGGCTAGAGCAGGACTTCTTTATATACCCTTACCTAAAAAGATGCGCTTGACTGGAATGGAATTAAGCAAACTTCTAACTAAATAGATGTGAATATGTCACAAGAAAATCAGCTCTGGCAATAGGGTGTAAGTGACTTTTCCTTAAGACTAATGAGAGTATAATCTTATTGTATCTTTTTTCAAATTAAAAACTTATTATATGCTACGAGAATTTTTTCTCAAAAAAAGTCCGTTGACATGTATTTTAACAAATCCCATCTGATCCGATTATCGATGATTTATCTTTCAACACACATACAAATTAATTTTACTGCTAATTCGTTGTAGCTTTTTTTGTAAATTTCAAATATACTTGAAACATGCAGATATGTTTGTATTTTAATTAGATATGTATGTATGTATAGAGCAAATTGGAGATAATTTACATATTTTATTTTCGCAGTCTACGCAATAAAAAAAAATTAATAATTATGTACGAGTATGTAGTAAAATTTGTAACAAAATCCGATTGAAATCAAATGAAAAAATGCTAAACGAATGTTCGAAAGTAAACAAATGAAGAGTTACATGATACGAAAAGAAAATTCTCACAATACTGCATTTACGTGCAATAAACTATATAATTTTTATTATTGTAGGTAGTTGATATTATATGCTGTATAAATGTAATTAGTAAATGTACTTTCAAAAGATACT
>NW_016159932.1:47936-53515 GCF_001687245.7 Rhagoletis zephyria | reverse complement strand
TGTTGTTGCAGTTTTTGTTGTTGTTTTTGTTTTCGTTACTATTGTCGTAGCCTTATGCGAAATTGCGTTTTCACTCGAATTTTTGCAATTATTTATATGATTTCCAGCTGTGCTTGTTGTGACTGTTGTCGTCGATGATGCGTTTGGAAGAGGAGCAATAAACGTTGTTGTAGTAGCAGCAGAAGTTTCATAGTCGTAGTTAACCTTCGTAAAAATACACAATTTCATACATAAGACAAATAAAAAAAGTAGTCAATACACATCAAAAGAAAAAGAAATAAAGGAAAATATTCAGTTTTTGACTACACCTGATGCACCTGGCGTCCGCGTAGGCATTGGCCGCGGCCATTGCCTTACTTTCCCCTTTGCCCTCGTAGGAGTTGTATGTGTGCTTAACATTAACTGGCTTATACGTGTCTAAATATTAATACATACATATATACATTAAGTATATTTATGGGACATACCTATAAATGTATACCTATGTAAATGCAATACGGTACGAGGATGAGGAGCACAAAATAAACTATACAGATGTATGTACATAAGTATTTAGTGAATTATGCACTTCCAACGTTACGTTTGCAGTTAAAAGCCGTACAAATTACGTAGTCCGGCCGCTGTGTGCCAGCCCGCTTCTAGGTGTGTATGTACTATATTTGAGTTAGAGTGTTTCCTGTCTGTGTTAGAGTTCGGCAGGCGCGATTTCATGAAAAATTCATTTTTTAATCTGGCGTCGCAATTTACATGCTATATGCTTTGTTGTAAAACGGAATAGCTTCGTAGTTGCCGGTTTTAAATTTTGGTTTGCTGAATTATTTACAAATTATGTGAAGTAAAGATTTGTTGGGGTTATTTACATTTTATTTTTATATGCGACATTCGTAGAACTCTAACCCGAAGTCGATTTGCTTGCGCACGTTGTGGATCATAAAATACGATTTTTGTTCTTAAATGAAACAAACGAATAATGTTTTAGTAGCGATTCTACTAACATACATATATGTATACCCTTTATTTATTTTCATGAAAAACTATTTATTTCAGCGAGTTTTTTTTAACTTTAAGCTTTAACACTGTTACGGAAAATTGTCAGTTTTGATCAAGACTCGCAAGGGAAAATTGATTTTTTCAATTTTTGGTATTCAGAGAAAAAAAAAAACAAATTTGTACTGAAAATAATATAAAAATATATGGAAAATTCCATGCGCACCGAATTATGGCTGCGATCAAAAAATGGATTCCAAAATTGAATTTTTTTTCGGCTGACTTGGAATTCTTAGAATGGACCAGTGGCGGTCAAAAGTGGATGAATAGTGTTTCGTATTTAATATTTACAACATTTTTCGAGCTATATTTTTTTTGGTGTTTTCTATAAAAATATGATTCATGCTTTAACAAAACTCATATAAATCGCACTTTCAAACTTTATAGAGAATCTAGAAAAAAGTCCACAAATTTTTTTCTAAGCTTTTCAAGCTTTATAGCCATAATTTTTTTTTTTAATTTTTTGGGTATGCAGTTAATAGGATTATAAAAAATAAAAATAAATTTTATAAATTTTAGTAAAATTAGTGCAAGTTTTGAATGGCTAAAAATTCGCACTGATCTTTAATTAATTTTTTTTTTTTGTTGAAGGCGTTTTGTACTTTTTCCATATAAACATGAATTTTTTATGAAAGAATATGCACAAGACCTTTTACGAAAAAAGTCAAAACCAGTTTTTTCTAAATTTCGCTTTTAATATGAAAAAAAACAGAAAAAGCCGTCAGCAAAAAAAAAAAAAAATATTAAAAATCAACGCGATTTTTTAGCCACTCAAAACTTGCACTGATTTTACTAAAATTTTATAGTCCTGTTAACTGCATACCACAAAAATCTAAAAAAATTCTTCGTGATAATCGTAGTCATGATCTACCTACCCTGAGCTGATCGCAATATGTTTATGTATATGCGGGTATATATGTAGGTACTTACGCTGACAAATTGCAAAAATATTTCTCAAACAAATGGTTAGCAATCCAAACTCAACTCTTGAATACCTTGAAAATAATGGTAATTTCGGATCACACGGCTAACCAATCACAAAATTGGTCCAATTAAAACTCATACTGAATTTGTGCTCTATGGCACAAATGCTTGTGTAGGTACCTACTCGGGTACTTGTGTCATTCCCTGGATGATGTAACAAGTAAATCAGTGTACCACGCGAAGAAAAAACGATGGAAAAATTAAATTAGCAATAAGTTAGGTTTTGAGTTTTAAAACACTATAGGTACCCGGATACCTTGTTACTCACAAGGGTTAAGAATATGAAATATTACGTTTACAATCTGACTAAATTATGGCTATTTATATTTCATGAAAGTATCAAAACCTTTCATATGTAATCATACGATTCATACAGAAAATACATATCATCCATCAGCACATTTTTTTCCGTGTAAAAGTTTATAATCGCTGCCTGTAAGCAATAAAATGTCACCTATGTATATTTATTATTATTTTTATTGTATTGTGTTATTGGGCATTGCGTGTTACTTTTAGATCCACAACTGTTCCTGGAATCATTTTTCGTAATCATNAAATACATATCATCCATCAGCACATTTTTTTCCGTGTAAAAGTTTATAATGGCCTGTAAGCAATAAAATGTCACCTATGTATATTTTCCTTGTAGCATATTTATTATTATTTTTATTGTATTGTGTTATTGGGCATTGCGTGTTACTTTTAGATCCACAACTGTTCCTGGAATCATTTTCCGTAATCATTTTTAAATCTATCTTATATAGGCTAACTATGTATAAAAATAAAAAAATTAAATCAAACGCATTGCATTACTTTTAATTGAGTAGAAAGAGGGAAAACTTAAGCGAAACTAATTAAACAAAAAGTAGCATTCAGCACTCGCACTTACATACATTTTTACATCACAAATAAATCAAAATCGTATAACATGTAAACACTTAAGGCAACACTATTACACACACATACAAACATACGCAAAGAGAAAAATTACAATAAGTTAAAAAAGTACAATACGAAAATTGAAAGAGGCTGACAGAGAAAGACAAAGATAGCTGGAGAAAGAGAGATAGAGAGAGTGGTGGCAAACCTATAAAAACCAATACAAATCAAACATACTTAATGCTGGTGTTGTTGGTCGCAGCTAAATTAACACTTTCATTATTTATCCAACCGCTCTTGACACTCCGAATGCTTTATTACGTTGTGTGTTCGGATATGTATGTATGTATGTTTAAGTAAAAGATTTCATTAATTTATTTACTTAGCGCTNTAAATCAAACGCATTGCATTACTTTTAATTGAGTAGAAAGAGGGAAAACTTAAGCGAAACTAATTAAACAAAAAGTAGCATTCAGCACTCGCACTTACATACATTTTTACATCACAAATAAATCAAAATCGTATAACATGTAAACACTTAAGGCAACACTATTACACACACATACAAACATACGCAAAGAGAAAAATTACAATAAGTTAAAAAGGTACAATACGAAAATTGAAAGAGGCTGACAGAGAAAGACAAAGTTAGCTGGAGAAAGAGAGATAGAGAGAGTGAGGCAAACCTATAAAAACCAATACAAATGAAACATACTTAATGCTGGTGTTGTTGTTCGCAGCTAAATTAACACTTTCATTATTTATCCAACCGCTCTTGACACTTCCAATGCTTTATTACGTTGTGTGTTTGGATATGTAGNAAAGTACAATACGAAAATTGAAAGAGGCTGACAGAGAAAGACAAAGATAGCTGGAGAAAGAGAGATAGAGAGAGTGGTGGCAAACCTATAAAAACCAATACAAATCAAACATACTTAATGCTGGTGTTGTTGGTCGCAGCTAAATTAACACTTTCATTATTTATCCAACCGCTCTTGACACTCCGAATGCTTTATTACGTTGTGTGTTCGGATATGTATGTATGTATGTTTAAGTAAAAGATTTCATTAATTTATTTACTTAGCGCTGTGCACACAAAAGGGTAGCCAAGTAATGCGAAATGTACGACGATACATACAGCGATGACAAAGGACGACGACAGTCGATACACGAATAAATGTATGCATGTAATTGCGTGGCTGTATGCAAACACTCCGGCAAACATTAGATACATAAGTGTAAAAACAAAGCATATCGTGGCTGCTAATCATTGAAGAATGTACATTAGAGTGTGCCAGAAAAATGTTTTTCGATATGAATACCCTCATAATTTTAACCTTTTGATGTAAATAACGCATAAATATACATATATATGTATAACCTATGTTAAATTTAAGTAAGACTAAGGTAGGGTAAGGTCTTGTACCTGAAGCCACTTGACATCTGCATCCGGAGACAGAAATTGCAGTGAATAGATATTGCAAAGAAAGCAACGGAATGAAACCCCCTAATCGGCAGAGTCATGCCCTCTGGCAGACCGCGTGAAACATGGCGAAAGACAGTCGACCGGGAGGCGATTTGGGCAGGACAGAAATCAAAGCGATTGCAGAAAACCGAATTTCATGACCCACAGGCGTAGTGGATGCCATATGTCCTGCTTGGGATGCAAAGACGAAGAAGAAACAGCAATATTACTGCCAAGAAGTATGTTGACTTGTGAATGATAATACAGTTCAATTGTAGTGAAACCACTTTTTAAGTTTTTCAATGTTCCACAAAAGGATTAAAATTATTTTAAAATTTGTCTAACCTACTTTACCTTATGAACCCATTGCTCCACGGAAAATTCTTGCTCTAATCTTTTCTCTAAAACTTTTAGAGTGTCATATACCCTGCATCGGCATCAGGCATACTGGTCTTCTCCATGACGCCCACACACTAACGCAATGCTTCGATGACGTCGACCTCAGGAGTTACGCATCTTCACACAGACGATCTTCTTCTTCCAGCACTCGTGTTACCAGTTATCGATAAAACAGTAACGAATCAAAAGAACTAATAACCTCCACTTTAAATAGAGGCTCACAACGAAGACACAGTAGGTAAAACCACACCCCCAGCAATAATGCCATGATAAATCCTGGCACGGGAAGTCTAAACGCTAATTACTCTCCCAAAGGTGGAAGGAACTGAGAGGTATGCAGTGAAAGTCCTTCCAGTAGCAGGATCACCACTGAGTGAAATGTAGCTGTGTATGGACACAGGCCCCGTTTTAAGACCAATGGTAGGGCCAAAAAACTTCGCCAGTGCACACTTCTTTAAAGTCACACATCCAGTGCACCATTGTGTGGCCAACTACCCTATCAGGAAGGATGAGAAGCACATCGTGGACGTGTAAGAGAACATTCCAAGAGCGAAGTCTTTATTTAGATATCGAACCATATAGAAAGATGCAGGCCCCTGAGCGTTAACGAGTGGTGAAGGAATCTCAGTGACGAAACTGAAAAGAAAGTGCACTGAAGCAGTATAGATGTAAGCGTAAGTAGCGTCAAACCGTATTGGAAAAAGTAATGCTAGACGTGAAGCAGGATAGCCCTGATTTGCCCTCATTAGGTACAACTTCTAGGGTACGAAAGTTGCCATAGCAGCTCTTTGGAAAATTTCTGCAG
>NW_016159932.1:7166-40826 GCF_001687245.7 Rhagoletis zephyria | reverse complement strand
TTTAAGTAAGACTAAGGTAGGGTAAGGTCTTGTACCTGAAGCCACTTGACATCTGCATCCGGAGACAGAAATTGCAGTGAATAGATATTGCAAAGAAAGCAACGGAATGAAACCCCCTAATCGGCAGAGTCATGCCCTCTGGCAGACCGCGTGAAACATGGCGGGAGGCGATTTGGGCAGGACAGAAATCAAAGCGATTGCAGAGAACCGAACCACATGGCCCGCAGGCGTAGTGGATGCCATATGTCCTGCTTGGGATGCAAAGACGAAGAAGAAACAGCAATATTACTGCCAAGAAGTATGTTGACATGTGAATGATAATACAGTTCAATTGTAGTGAAACCACTTTTTAAGTTTTTCAATGTTCCACAAAAGGATTAAAATTATTTTAAAATTTGTCTAACCTACTTTACCTTATGAACCCATTGCTCCACGGAAAATTCTTGCTCTAATCTTTTCTCTAAAACTTTTAGAGTGTCATATACCCTGCATCGGCATCAGGCATACTGGTCTTCTCCATGACGCCCACACACTAACGCAATGCTTCGATGACGTCGACCTCAGGAGTTACGCATCTTCACACAGACGATCTTCTTCTTCCAGCACTCGTGTTACCAGTTATCGATAAAACAGTAACGAATCAAAAGAACTAATAACCTCCACTTTAAATAGAGGCTCACAACGAAGACACAGTAGGTAAAACCACACCCCCAGCAATAATGCCATGATAAATCCTGGCACGGGAAGTCTAAACGCTAATTACTCTCCCAAAGGTGGAAGGAACTGAGAGGTATGCAGTGAAAGTCCTTCCAGTAGCAGGATCACCACTGAGTGAAATGTAGCTGTGTATGGACACAGGCCCCGTTTTAAGACCAATGGTAGGGCCAAAAAACTTCGCCAGTGCACACTTCTTTAAAGTCACACATCCAGTGCACCATTGTGTGGCCAACTACCCTATCAGGAAGGATGAGAAGCACATCGTGGACGTGTAAGAGAACATTCCAAGAGCGAAGTCTTTATTTAGATATCGAACCATATGGAAAGATGCAGGCCCCTGAGCGTTAACGAGTGGTGAAGGAATCTCAGTGACGAAACTGAAAAGAAAGTGCACTGAAGCAGTATAGATGTAAGCGTAAGTAGCGTCAAACCGTATTGGAAAAAGTAATGCTAGAAGTGAAGCAGGATAGCCCTGATTTGCCCTCATTAGGTACAACTTCTAGGGTACGAAAGTTGCCATAGCAGCTGTTTGGAAAATTTCTGCAGACATTCCATAAAATGCCAGAGAGTGATCGTATAAAATGAGGGTCAGTGTAGATCTCGGAGAATCGCTATGGTTTCAAGAAGTCGAAGATCATTTAATGAAATCCGAAAACTCGATTTTTTAATATGAGAAAAGTGCATATTTTCGAATATAGATTTTATCCCAATATAACTTCTTAAAAAATCCTAGACTAAATACGTTATTAAGGACAAAAAGAAAAAAATTTAGAAGGGTATGTTCATAGCCATTCGCAAAAACCAGTTTTTACCCTTATGTTCTGTGACACCCTAATGTACACTAATGCATACATAACCATAATATCCAGACGAGGGAATACGCGCAACAGAGTACCACTTGAGAAACGCTGCAATTGCTGATTAAGCGCGAGTAGAGTAACAGCAGATCCAGAATTGGATTATAAATATATATGTTGTTGCTGAGGAAAACGTTTATGGCTAATTAACAAGAATATCATAACGAACGGCACACCTACATATACACTATACAAGTAGGTATGCATGTGTGCACTGAGTAGAGTGATTCTGTAGTGGGAGAAAACTTTATCTCTCGCTTGCGGCTTGCGCTAATATGAGTTGGTTTTGTTGATGTGACGGAAATTGAAGTCAAAAGATTTATTTAAATTGGCTCTAACAAAAGAAAGGTGGTAGACGCGCATAGGAGAATATACATAGCAACATAAAAAGTACATACACTTAAACTTGGACGAGGACAGAGGAGGCTGGGCTTTGTTGATGGACAGATGATGGCAAGGCAACCAGCCGACGAAAAGGAGTAAGATAATGAAGGGGAGAAAATTTTGCTGTTGTTGTTGTTGTTGTTGGTGATGATTACGGTGATTATGCCAATGATGATGGTGGTGGTGGGGTGAATAATGGCTGAGAATGGTTAAAAGGCTGATGGCTGACTTGTGTTACCGCTGCGTTGGTAGATGTTGACGCGTTGGCTGACAGCAAGGGTGATGAAGGCGTTGATGCGCTGATGTGAGTGATGTTGATGTTGATGTTGATGTATGTCTTGATGTCAAAAATAAATTAAATGTATCACAAAGCGAGCGCACAACTGGCGTTCAAATGTCGATGACTTTGCTGCGCCAAAGAATTGCAATAAACCTTTCCATTTGTAGGACAACACTTGGAAGAAAAATATGTATGTATGTCGTACAAGTAACTTTGTGGGTATGCAGCAAATAAAAATAGAAGGAAAAAATAACGCAATTAAAAAAGTTGTGAAAACAATGAAAACTCAAGAGGAAAGCATTGTGGATGCCAGAGCACCGACGAATTGCAAAAAAAAAAAAAAACAATAGAAGTGGTGTGCAGCTTTAAATAAAAAAAAAGCTTACCCCTACACTGTCGGTGCTCTTGCAGACACCAAAGATGGGCAACAAATATTATAAATGGGAGCCAAAACATGTAGTTGAAACTCGTTACGCAAAGTATAAAAATATGGCGGACGGAAATCATGAAATTTAATTTAAATGAAGGTAAATGTTATGAAAGAAAAACGAAGTGAAACGAAATTCAAATAATAAATATTCCTGCAACTCATTCCACTCCTTTGCGCATTTTTTGTTGTTGCACTCTGTTGTTTTCTTAATACCTTTAAAGTTGTTGTTTTTTTTCTTTTTCGCTAAGAGCGACATGCGTTCCGTCATTTTTCCTACTCGAAATTCGTTACTTAGCATAACAAAACTGGAAGTTCGTGTAAAAAAAAATAAAAAATAAAACGAAAAAAGAAGAAAAACAAAAAAAATACTCCAGTTAATGTTATTCATTACTTTAATTTTTCTGAAAGATGATACTTGACCATTTATTGTTCAGCTTCTAAATGGGCTTGTCCCTCGATCTAGTGCCGCCTACGCAAGAACTACGTGATTAATGTTTGCTTATTAATTTTCTCTGTGCCGCCGAGTGGTTGCCCAGGGTTGCGTGGCGACAGTATGCAACGGGAGTTTATATTAAATTTATCATTTACGTGATTGCACTTTTTGTTTTTAAGTCATTTACGATTTTTGCTTGCAATTCCTTATGTCTGTTCGTTCGCTCGCTCACTCGCTCGGAAGTTGGAGTTAAACTCGTAATTAAATTAATATTTTTCTTAGTTACTTTTATAATCCTACTTTTTGTTTGCTCTTTGAATTTTTTGGTTTAAATACGCGGGTACAGGCGTAACTTTGTTGAGCAAAAGTTTTGGAATACATTTGAAAAATTCAAATATCTTCTTTTTCCATGTCTAGGAAACACGGGTTTGCTATCAAAAATTTTGAATTCTTGGTTTTAAATCGCAAAGAGCTAATTTCAGTATAAAAAATGTTCGATAAATTTAGTTAATATCGCAGAAATCTAAGTGTAAATTAAAAAAAAAAATTGAATTTTCGTGATTTTTATTAAAACTACCAAATAGAAATCAGTTACAGGCGCCACTAAAATGTCTTTTAAAATTACTCAAATCTATGTTTTCAAAAATTCTGTGCTATAGAAAGTCTTTTTTTACATATTTATTATTATTTTTTTTTTTAATTTTTTGCTCTTCGTCGAATCAAAAAATTTCACTTTTGCCGTCTCAGAATACCACAAAGTTATGCCTTTCCTACGCACATTTTTTTCTTTTTTAAAAATATATATATAAAAAAAAAATTATAAATATCTATAAATATTTTTTTAATCTAAAATTAGTAAATACTCTGGATTGAGGCATTATTCCTCACATATAAATGCTTATGTTAATAAATTTTGTATATAAAGAGCCAATCTTTAGCTATAGATATAATTGGTAAATAAAAAATCTCTCTCTGCTTTACTTTACTTATCCTCTAACACATTTCGCTTTCATAATAACGTTTTTCGTATGTATGTATTGGTAACATCCATTAACGTTTCGTTATCTTCATCTCTCTTTCTCACTCTCTCATTAAACGTTATCAGTGCGATTTGTGCATTTTATTATATGTACAAATGGTTTTTTGTTTTTGTTTTTTTTTTTTTTTTTGATTTCGTAGTTATATTATTGTTGTTGTTAAATAAATAAATAATTTTTTGTTTGTTTATTTTTTGCAACAGCAATAGTTTTTGTTTTTTTTTTTAAATTAATTTTAGTTATAAATAAATTTTGGTTGGATATTTGAGGTTGAGGTTATGAGATTTCGTTTGATTTGTTCAATGTTTTTTATAGAGAGCAAATCATATGCAATTCAAAAAAGAAAAAGAAGATTTTATGGATTAGTAAGTTTGTTAAGTTGAAATAGCGACACTCACCGATGATCTACTCACTTGCATAAACGCATAAACACCACGTAAAAACTCCATGTTAGGCTGCTGCTCTGTCGAACCCTTGGTAGTGCGCTGCGCCCGACTGATATACTGTTTGACAGTGTCGGCAACTATATGGGGCTTGAGTTTACGTGATAATCTGAAAGCATAAAAAAGTACATACTTATTATTAGTTTTAGGGGCTGGTGGTGACAGTTTATTTAGCGAGTTAGTTAATTTTATAAATAAAATATCTTTAGAAAGCAAAGTTATTGAGCACTGTCACAACATATGAATAGAAAAAGACGAGGTAAATTTTCTGTGTAATACTGATAGCATAGTCCTAGAGATTTCGAAATTGAAAAAAAATATATATATATATATGTGAAACGCCTTTCATATATACTGGTAATTGCTTTTCGAGGCTAAGATTAGAAATCTCTTCCATTGCAGAATGTGATTTCCTAGTGACCAAAAAAACTCCAGTTTTATTATTTCGAGAAATCAGTACTGATTGCTATTTATTTTTGTTTTTTTAACGCAATAATTGATGCCACATTTTTACTAAATATTATCTTTCTGAGCAGAAGGAAACGTATAATTTCGGCTTTATATGGGCATTGGTGATAAATAGGTTTTTCGAGAAATTTTTTGAGGACCATTCAGAGTTTTTTCGAAACCCTTCGATATTCTTCGTGTTTAACTTCGCGATTTTTTTTCGGGATAACTTAGGAACTATGGTGATCTTTTCGCGACTTATCTGGACTTTTTCGGGATTTTTTCGAGATTATTCTTGTTTTATTTTTTGAGGTTTTTTTGGCATTTTTCCGTAGTGTATGTATATACAAGTTCTAAACGCGTGAAAATCTTTACCCAATTACGGCAAGGTACATACCAAAAAACATCTATAGTTTTGAAATAAAAAAATCAAGCTTTGAGTGTCTTCAAAATTTGATAAATTCGTCCTCTTATAAAAAGTACGGAAATCTTTAAAGAGCTTCCCCCACGCAATATATTTTGGTCAACACTGGTTTGCAGTTTCATTTCATTCTTTGTTAAGTATATGATTACAAGAATCTTACAGACTAGAAGAACACAAATACTTAAAGATAAGTTGTCTACTAACTAATTATATGTGCTTCGTTAAATATAGAAAGATCTTATCTTTGACATAAACAGAGATCTCGGCATAGCAAAATCGAGATCTAGGAAACTATAAATTTTATTCAACTCACTAAGTGCTCTAGCAATAGGAGCAAATTTAAAATAGTTAGATCTCAATACGGTAATATGAAAGGGATAATAGTGGCGGAGCATTCTATTAGCTACAAGAAGAGTCGGGCAGTCAATTAAACCATTAATGACACCATAGATAGAAATTGAAGATTGAATAGTTCTCCTATTCGCAAGGATTTCAAGTATATGAGCAAACAACGGCCACTGTGGGAAGGGACAGGGTCACTAAAGTGAAGCGATTGAAGAGCAGAACGAATGAAATTCCGATGAAACTCCCTTAATTCTACCAGAGTGTGAGTTGTAAAATGGATTCCATATTACATATGCGGACCCCAATTTTTAACGGACTAAAGAGCTAAATAGCGACTTTCTAATGTAAGGATCCTTAAGGTCTTTCGCGTAGCGTTTGAGGAATGCCAACTTACAGTACAGTAGGCTTTAGGAATAAAATCCCTAAATCCGAAAATTCCTTAAATATGGAAAGTTTGAAATTTAAGACCGAATAATTTGAGAAATTCATATGGAAACATTTTTTAAGATTAAGCGATAGTTTATCTCTGTTGCTGCGTTAAGCTAGATTATCTAAATCATTTTGCAATGAAGAAACATCGGGCAGACACGTAATCTTCCAGTTGCTTCGAAATAGAAAACAAATTTTGGTTGATGTGGGGCTATGAATTTCTCCATTCTTCTGCTGAAGACTATAAGAACTCAGAATCAGAACTCTATTCCTTTCTGTTCAAAACATGGAAGAGATACTTGCAAACTTTCGCCAATGATTCATTAGTAATTAACTTTTCCACATTTGAGAATAAAACCCGTTACAATCAGCTACTTTTTTTCTTTCTCCTTTTTTCTATCAATGGTTCTTTTGTTAATCGATTAGTTGTTCCCATTTAATACTTTTGTTCCATATGGTGAACTAAAATATTAGAAACCATTGCCACTATTGTTGCAAATATTTATATTGCAGTCGGATGATTGTGCTCAGAACAAACATACAAATAAATACAGATATATATATAACTTTTATCATTTGAAAGAGATCTAGTGTGTCATAGGTCACGGATTTATTTATTTTCCACTTCACAGGAAATGTTTGATTTCCATCCACCCATTACGGGATTTTTAAATTTAGCTGAAGATCTAAAAAAATTCACATGGAAATACTGAAATGCTTCCCACCAGGGATCATAATTTATACATTCCTACATATGCCTGTATGTACATACCTGTTTTATTTAAATGCCACAGAGCGTGTAATGAATTTGATTAAATGAGCGTGTGAAAGCTGAAACACAAAATTAGCACCAATAATTGTTCGCTTACTGTGGCCATTTTTTTTATTCTGCACATGAATTACAGCTTTTGCGGTACATTGTTTACCAAAGGCGCAAAGGTGTGTCTGTCACTTAATGAAAACAAAGCGCCAGGCTGTGCATACAGCCGCATAAAGTGTTCACTAAGAGGACTTGTTATTTGAATATGAGCTGCAGATTGTGGAAGTTGCTGTAGAAAAGCTTTATGTCTACATATGTATGTGTGTATAAATATTCATATACATATGTGCATATATTTATGTAAGTTCCTGTACGCACGCCGCATAAGTAATGCATTGCCTTTGTAAATAGAAGCCTTTGTTTTTGGTGGTTTCATTTAATTAAAAAAATAGAAGCATAAAGTAAATAAATTACAATGAGGTGCTAACTAGCAGGCAACCAAGTGTCATTTTAAGCTTCTAAATGGAGGAGTTTGATATAAAATTTATTTTTTTTACAATCTGATGGTTTCCTAACAATCTTTCGTTTAACACCCATATTTTAAATTTTAACCCTCGTCCGGGCGCATATTCTTACAACGCTAACCGGGCGCAAAGGTACAATTGTACCTTCATATAGTTTTGATATGAATTTTTACTGGGGGTTTAATTTTTTTATAAAAACTGATAACATTTAATCATTACACGTTATTTTGAACATGTTTAGACATTTTTTGTTATGACAATTGTTTAAAAAAAAATAAAAATAGAAACACAGTAGCCTGCATAAAATGCACTCCGAAAAATGCACGAGTACACCACAACAATATGTACCCTCCATACATACATATGTATGTACTCAATATTTTTCATACTGGTGTGCCATATACACTGCAACTAGGGCTGCCAACTTGGCTCAAACCGTGCCATTTTTGGCAATATTTTACATCAAATGGCACTTAATTTTTCAATTTGGCACAAAGTGCCAAAATGGCACTTTTGAAAAATAGCAATATTTCAAAATATTTTTGTGAAATACTTTGCGTGTATTTCTTTTTCTCAATTAAAATTTTCTAATTTCTAAAGGTTATTCAGCTGGTTCATTTTATTTTGGCATTGCACTTTTGTTTTAGAAATGTGGTTCTTTTTAGCTACATGGGAAGCGTTATAAAGGATAGCACCTTTCTTGGTACTTTTATTTTTCTATTTGGCACATTTTGGCACTTTTTTATCCTTAATATGGCACCAAATAGCTAAGGATAGTTGGCAGCCCTGACCGGAACAAAAATAATACGATGTTTATTTGGTTCAGTTTATATTTGCTGCTACTTGCGATCACAATTCTGGTTTAGCATCCTACATAATCTACAAAAATCATAACCCCCGGTTTCAGGGAAAAAATCAACGTCGAAAGTTTCTAAAAGATCTCTCCGATCAGCTATGCATGCCTTCAGTTGAATCTCGAAGTGCAAATCGAATGATGATGAGAATCCATTTCCTTCGAAGTGCAATAGAAATGGTACTTGGCCGTCGCGTTGTGGCATCTACAGCAGCTGTCCTTCAATTACCTCATGGTAGCCGCGGAGCCTCCCCTATCACTGGACGTTGCTATATCTGTCGGAACTCAAATAGGAAACAACGCAAAACTCGAATGCTTTGCATATCTTGTGCTTATCCAATTTGTGATGAACATTCAGTTTCAAAAACAACGTGTATTTCTTGCGAAGAAACTCTCTAAAAATTTCAAAATGTATATTCTAAATCGTTGTTCCTAAATTGAATTGTCGCGCTTGTTACTTTTTTATATAGTTTATTATCGCTTCTTATATGAATTAGCTCCGTTTGTGCTTCTTTTTTTTATAAAAAAAAATTTATATAATTAAAAATAATAATAATCTTATTTTTTCTTCATACCAGATATATGAAGGTACAATTGTACCTATGCGCTCTGACGTGGGTGTAAATTTAACTAGGCCCTCTATTTCAGAAAATAGTGGCCTTTTTTGTTTTAAATTAAGGGAACATGTGGCGCAACAAAAATGTAGAGATGTCACGAAGATCCAGCCCTCTAAGTTTTCTGGAAAAAAAGTTATTGTAATTTAAAAACGCNTAGCTTGCGAATAATTAATTTCAATTTGACTTTACAAACAGGTGGTAACCCTTTTGAAAATATTTTCAAACTTAAAATTTTAAAGCCTGTTGACATCAATTTTTTAATGCAATTTTAAAATTCATAATTCCTTTAATTCAAATGGAATTTGATTTTCTATGCAGGTGGCAGCCCTTCTCCAGAGAATGGAATTGATTTTATATACATATCTCCATACCAAGTTCCAATACTCTATCACAAATATTTTCTGCGATATGCAGTATCGTTTGTATGGGAGGAGCCACGCGCCCTTGTCATATCGAGATTTAATCTATCCTGTATTTTAACTAGGGCTAAATGACACCGGTACACAAAATTTCATGATGGTCAGTTGAGTAGTCAAAGCGTGAAAGCGTAACAAACAAACAAACTCACTTTCGGACTTATAATATTTATTAAATAATAATTAATTAAGGGTTCATCGTACGAATATAAGTAAATGTTAATGGGGAAAAGTATAGTTCGATTTACCGACCTTTTATTAGCTTCATCTAACGCACCGCATTTATAAATGCAATTCATCAAACTCACAAACCCACAAATATTTATCATTAATAAAATCTACAAAACATAACAAGTGAAATGAAAAGAAACTTGTTTAAATTTTGTTGGGGTCGCTGAAGACAAATCTGGTGTCGGATTTTAAAAAGTCGAAATGCGGATCGAAGATGATACCTTGGGAGTTTAAGGGGTTACTGTATTCAAATCTGGTACATATCAAAATTTAAAATTTCGAGATGGCTGGTCCAACATTGGGCTTTTCGAGGTTGCTGGACTCAAATCTTGTGTCAGATTTCAGAAACTCAAAATGTCGGATCCATACTGAAAAAAGTTAAAATCAAAAGTCCGTACACGGCGTATGAGTAACATTCTCATCTCATCTGAGCAAAAACCATTTTTTTCACAAATTCGGCGTCTTTCAAATGGGTCAAATATAGCTTTCTCTAATGCGTTAAAAAGTTCTACAAAATTATTCCTCGTGAAATTTTACTATATGTTCCCAAGAACTTTTTATCCACTTATTTTAAAAAGTTTTAAGCAAAAAATTGCAAACTTAATAAGAACACAAAAAATTGTATCTGAGAATGCAAAAAGGTTTGGAAGTAAATATTACTATGTTGGTCAAGATCTTTCATTCTGAGTTATTATTATTCCGCCCTAAAAAATGCGGTTGCAATGTGTGTGTTGAAAAGATAGTTTAGCTTAGTAACAGAGAAAAAATAAATACATTCAGCTCTATCAGGCTAAATAGTAACCAAAAGTAAGAAGATTAAACTACAACCAAATCAAACTTTCTGCATTGTTGCTATGTATTATAACAAAGTCCTAAAAAAAAATAAATGGAAAATTCACGCAACAATTAGTGTTTATCGCACACTTTCACAAACTTTTACAAGTTGACTTTTATTTTTTAACAAATACCCAATGATTTATGCGGCTTGCGAGTTTGCTTTGAAAAAGTTAATTGCTAATTCGTAACCACAATTAACGAATGTCGCGGCATTAACAATCTGACTTTGTGGTTTTAGTCAAAACAAAAAGTGCCAAAAATTAAAAAGTTTGCCGATAAAAAAAAAACAAGACAAATACAACAAGAAAACAATTCAGCAAAAATTAAATAAAACGCCATGAAAAACTCACGGCAGCACAAGTTGGGCTTTAAAAATTATGCAGCATAGCCTACAAAAATTAAAAGCAGCACATTTTTTGTAACAATGATTTTGATATTTGCTGAGTTGACAAATCTGCAGTGAAAGTAGAATTCTTATTTATGTACATGTAGTTTTGTTTAAGACAAAATCGCTGCTGTTATTCATGTGACCCCAAAAGGTTGATTTGTTCAAAAAACGTACGCATTTGTGAATTTGCATTTTTAGGGTCAGCGAAAGAAAAATTTAGAGATTTTTATCAGCGCAAAACAGAAAGTCAAGACAAAGTGCGCCACAGCCAACAAATGTATATATGCCAAAACTTAAAAAGTTAAAAAGGCAGCCGTTTAAGCGCCAAGAGTCAACCTGTCGGTGCAGAAATATGAGAAAAGAAGTTCACCGAGACGCTACATTACACAAACACTAAAGTGAACAAATTTCTTTGCCCCAATACTTGGTATATATAAAATAAATACGCAATGAAAACATAGCAACGAGAAATGTCAGCGGAAATTAGAAACATTTCCCGACACGTAAAACACAACAACTACAAACATGCACGTATATGTATATGCACACGGGCACATTAAGGCGCACCCCCAAAAAAAGAAAGAATTGCAGCTTTTCCACTGCAATTATAAAATTCATTAAATTATAACACTTCCGCCAAAATATTTCGGAAAATTATTAATCAAGCCAATTTGAATATACCTCCAATGATCTCGTTATTTTGATTCCGTTGATAGAATTAAAAAAAAAATAAACATTTTTGCAGATCTTTAAAGCTAAAACTTTTCTGTCCGCCGATGTGATTTTTTAGAAAAAATATTTTTAAAAAACTAATTTTATTTATAAAAAATTATATTTTATTTGTATATGTATGTATATGCACATGGACACATTAAGGCACACCCCGCAAAAAAAAATAAAAATTGCAGGTTTTCCACTGCAGCTATAAAATCCTTCATATTTTAAGACTTCCGTCAAAATATTTCGGAAAAATATCAACTAGGCCAATTTAAAAATACCTCTAAAAAAATATTTTTTGCAGGTCTCTAAAGCTAAACCTTTTCTATCAGGTGATGTGATTTTTTAGAAAAATATTTTTAAAAACTAACTTTATTTATAAAAAATTCTATTTTATTTGGGGTATTTTCAAATGGTCCAGCTCACGTATATCTGAATATTTTTCCGAGTTTTTTTTTTTGTTTTGTGAGTGATGCACCCTAATGTACATACATTTTTGCTAAATTTCAGTTGAAGTGACGAAAGTCGCCTACGAGATGCAACGTGATGTGGGAATAAAGGCGCTTCTTGTCCCGATATGAGTGTGAGCTTCAGAAGATTTTTTATGCCTAGTAGTAAATGTGGAAATAATGTTGTGCTCACAGGTAATATACATATGTACTTAGGTATGAAACCCATCACATTGGAATGTATGTATGCGTGTGACTGCGCGTAATGTGCGTGAAAAGATTTGCGACATCGTTGTAAGCTTATCCCCCAAAGTTTACATACATACATAAATAAGTACCTACATATGCAAATGACTATGAAATAAACAAATTTAATATGGTTATACGCACTTTTGTACATTTGTACTTTAACAAGTCGTAAGCTTGAGTAGCTGCATAAGTGTTAGTGTCGTCGTCTTTGCTTTGAAAAACTTGCGTCCCTTTGCTATTACGGTGCGTGTGCCAATGTGGAAATGTCGGCTGGCTTGTTGAATGTCAGATAAAATAATTTACATATTTGTACATACATACATAGTTACTTATGAGTGTAGAATAAATGGATACGTATGTGTGCCCCAAAAAAAAGCAGCACTTTAATGTGATTTTAGATAACTCAAATCCTGGATTGGAATAATTTATTGAATGTCATATATTATTATTAAAACGGTATATGTTTTTTATGGAAATGGCTTTTATTTGCACTACTTGTAAGCTAAAATAATTTATATCATTATTTATATGCCGGATGGAAAACCATCAACTAGTACTCTAGAAACATAAAATATCACAAATTGTGTATTAAAAACTCTATAAACCCTTAACAACCTGAAATTAAATTTGATATGGGATTGAGCATAAACATTTAGGGTAAGGCAATGGTGAAGCAGAGCTTTGACAGCAATTATTTGAGATATGAGTAGTTTCGCCTTATGCACGGCCTTAACGTATGTACATAGCCGGCACAACAATGGTGGTGATTAAAATAATTAAAAGTGGGAGTACTAAATTTACTAAAAGTATTTCAAGCAAAACGTATTATGTTCGAGGTCTCTGTAGAGTTATTACCTATTTCAATGCATATTTTTATTTGTGAACATATGCAAATGCGGCAAACTGAAGTGGTGTACCTGATTATAAAATTAAAACTCATAAAAGATTCATACGGCGTACGCGTACATATATATGTACATGTATATGAACTAATATGTACATACATAACTACAAACTTTTCCATAAATTATAAAGTTATAAATTATACCCCTGCTATTAAAACACAAACACACATGCACGTATAAATTTGTACGTAGTTAAGCTCATATCCAATGCTTATTAAATATGTTCTTAAATTGCACATATCCGCGCGCGGAAATAAGTTCACATGTATGTACATTAGAGTGGTCCAAAAAAAAAAGAAGTAAAGTCAGAATTTTAATGCTCTCGCCACCTAGAATTCTGATTAAAGTTTTCCATGTAACATACATACATATATGGGTAAAAACACTTTTCGTAGAAATAGTGTAGAATTCTTGCAAATCAACATTTTTCGATCGAAAGACCCTGGTTCTCTTCAAAAGACTTCCAGTAATAGTACCCAATTGTTTATTTAACCATTTTTTAATGCTAACGATCTTTTATTGGTGCCCCCATTGCATTTTTGTGGGTTTTTGGGAGTTTTTGGCGGACTTAAAAATTATAGTTGCTATGAAAAAAGTATTGACTTTTAAGAATTCTATACCATATCTATGACGTGTTTTTTCCAATAAAAAATACATGTAAAATTTTGAGCGCTTTGGGCGACATCTAAATATTATTTGATTTAAAAATAAAAAAGTAGCGGAAACAGTCCTAGGGAGTGAGAGCACCAAATTTCCGACTTTACTTTTTACATGCATTTTTCGACCACCCTAATGCACATATTCATACTTATGTATGTGAATATCCATGCGCATTGCATCGAAAGGGTAACAGGAATGCGTGCGGTTTTATGCCTATACAAACACACCTCGAATTCAGTAGAATTCTGTGAAGCATATAAAACTTAAGCCAAGACAACCGCGATGACTCTACATACGACTGCATATCCCAATCACCTGTCTCATGAGCTTATTTATGTGAAATATATGCATGTATTTAGATTCATATGTACACTCATGCGAATCTATGCATACCTGTAAGTACATATTTTAGTATGCGTTTTAATGTGAGCACACATGCTTTTATGCTCGCAGTTAAAGAAATAAAAGAATATGTCGCGTTTGGGTCGTTAGTCTTTCCGCAAGTGCTCGTATACTTACGTTACATACTTATAGGTATGTGTGTGCGTAGTTAATTGCATGCATGCGTTCGTGTGTATGTGTAAATGCATAGATGATATACATACATATGGTTTGTGTGCAACCACAAGCGCACTTAAATTCAACTAAGCTTTAGCTGTAGAGGTTAGTAATACCTTCGGTTTTCATTGCATTTCAAACGTGAAATATGTGCAATACTAGAGACAGGTACCAAAAACATATGTATGTATAATTTACATACATACATTTATAAGTACTACGTCTCTTTGTACATACATTTGCACAGGCATTAGTAAGAAAGGTATTTGTGGGTTAAATTTAATTTCCAGTTTTATTACCGCACAAAACTTGTCACACATGCATACTAAAGTATATAGATAAGTTCGTTTAGTATGTATGTATGTATGCATATTTGCATGTAAGTGTGAGCTCACGTGCGAGTAATAGAGCATTGTGGCACACTGTTTCCGGTTAAGAAGTGACTTTGACGTTCGTTGCAGTCATCGCTGACAATTTGTGCGCTTGTGAAATATGTAAAATGCACGCTCGAGTAAGGCGAAGAGATGCTGCCATAAGAGCGTACTATGTATAAGTGCAGCACAAAATTTACAATTTACTTTTAATGCTGTCAAAAATGAATATGCACTTAAATGGCGTTGTCGTTGATGCTGGCGTTGGCTCTGGCGTTATCAACTGTATATGCGCTACTACATACGTATGTATACTATGTGTATATGGATATGTGTGAATTCTTAACTACGACTCTATCTATACACACATATGCTCTAAATTAATCTTTAGCAAGTTGGAATAATGTGAGAATTATCTTAGCTATATACTTACTTAGATATGTATTTAAGTTTCCTACTTGCCTTTTAATTCACACATTTACCCTTAAACTATATAAGCTCTGAATAGTCTGGATATCACGGAAGGCGCATAGGCTTATCTAAATAAACGAGTTACACCATAATACAAACAGGTATGCAGTTAACTTGTAATGAAAACGTTAAATATTTGCTGAAATAATTTTACACTTGAGTGACAGTGAAAAGAATTTCGAAGACACGAGGGCGCGAGTTCGTTGTCCTTTCAACAAATGTAGATATTTATCTTACTAGATTGCATTATGTCACTGGCATACATGAGTCGTACATATACGCAAATGTACATACATATGTATGTATGTATGTGTTTACTTAAAAAAAAAAATTGAGAGGCATAAAGTAAAGTTAGTGAGATAATTGTCGTTCAAAGGTAAGAGTGAATTAATATTGTATAACGAGTACCAAGGATCTGAGTCAATACGGCATTTATTTTTAAATTTCAGCCAACTAGCTTGTAGATATTATTATTTCTCGCTTAGGTCGCTAGTTTTTGAAGTGAAATTTTTAATCAAGCTCGGAGTTGTTTGCGTTGATTATTTAACGCCACGATGGGTTCGGAGGGAAAAAGACAAAGGCAAAGACAAAGAAAAGGATATAAACAAAGAAAAAGACAAAGATAATCATAAGTATAAGGATGACGACAGAGATAAAGACACGGAATAAGACAGAGACAAAGCAAAGACACAGTCAAAGGCAACGACAGAGAAAAAGACAAATATATATATAGAAATATAGGTAACCATTAAGATTGAAATTAAGCAGAAGATTAAGGTGAAAATTAATGTGAAGGTTAAAGATCAAGGATAGATACATAAAAAAGATAAATACAAAAATAGAAAACAAAAGATAAAGATAGAGAAAAAGATAAAGATGAATGACAATGAAGATGACGATGAAGTTCAAGATTAAGATGAAGATAAAGCTTAAAGATAAAGATTGTGGTTGATAATTAGATTAAAGTTAATATAAGGACGCAGATTAAAATTAACATTACGATTATGATTAAGGTTAATAAGAAAAGCTTGCAGCCTAAAATAAATAATAAATAAATTTTCAGCAGTGTTGCCACTTGTTTGAAGTTTTTTATGTAATTAAATTGATACTATAAATTAAATTTTACAATATGGTTGCGTTTAAGAAATCTTTGATTTAGAAATTTTTTCAATTGAACTATTACCTATTTATCTAAATGTGTAGTAAAAACTAAATATATTGAAATTAAGTGCAACATTACAAGATTGGTATCAAATTAAAAATGTTTGAGAGAGCTTTGCTCGGCAATCTATTTGAAAGGTTGCCACCTTTACAAGAGCCGAACACTAAAGAAATTTTCATGAAGAAAAGAATTTACAACGTACTTATTATCAGATATCCGGCATTTTTGTGTTGTTACTCCCTCTAAATTTTATGTTCTCATACAAAAAAAAATAAATAAATTTAAAGGGCTGTTTTTGAGGTGACACTTTCATACAAATTATTGATTTTTTGTTTTCTGTGAATTCTAGCATATTTTAATATTGTTTTAACCCTTTGTCTACCGCGGAAAAAACTAGAATTACCTACCGTTCGGCTATATTGGACCCCTATGTAAGAAATACAGTGGGCCCAACGGACCCGAGCTATTAATACCCGCTAGATTTACAATATCAATACCAATGAAATGAAATACCAATTATTAAAAAAAAAATAACATGATGAAAAAAGTATAGACTAATTGAAAATAAGCAAAGTAAAGGGGTTATAGAGCTCAAACCCATCCGATATTGATATGGGAACAGTAGAAAAAGGGTTACGGATATTTAGGAGGCAGCAAAAAATCTGCATTTTCCCGAAAATCTATAATGACATAACTCGAGTCTACATGTCACTACACTTTTTTCAACGGTGGACTATTTCAAATGTTTGTCGTTTTCCATACTGTGTGCAAAAAATATATCTTTATAAATTAACGTTTTCGTATATTTTTTAACTTATAAACTTATTTTAACTACCATGTCCACCTTTTGCATCTCCGACACCTTTGAAGTATCTGTACTTCAAGATTGTATGAACTTAAAGTGTGAAGTACATGGACTAAAGGTGAGCAGGGTAGTTTAGGTACATATTCTGCCCCTTTTGCTAGAGCGAGAGAGAGAGTGCTATTTCACTGAACATGACTGTAGATATAACATCTAGAGCTTTACTTTGTAAGGTATGTGAAGTTTTACACACAATTTCTTTTCGGTTGTGTATGATATTTTAGCACCAATTCTGATTAAATTCTGTCGGTATAGTTTAATTTGAATCTTTGGTGTATTCAGAGACTTATAGTACAAATTAAGAAAAATATTTTTGTATAATTTTTTACCGTTTTATCCCTCTTTTATAGGTATTATTTGAACGGTTGCACAAAGGAGACTTCTATTAGAGTTTAAAGGTTGAAACGTTTCACAAAAATGTTCATCGTCGCAGTTTGGATTGAACTAGTTCTAATTACATTAGGGTGGGTCGCAAAAATGAATTTTTCGATTTCGAAACTCTAATGATTCGAAAAGTGGCATAACATGACCAAATTGAACCATGTTAAACTGTTCACCTATCGGATAATATTAATGTTTTCCTTAAAGTTTCGACAAATTTTGGTTCTTTATACTTTTCTAGAAAAATTTTAAGTATGCAGCTTTGCAGCCAATTAAACTTTAGTACTATAAAAAGCAAGTTTAAACTTGGTAAAAAATTGCGTTAATTTTTGCAAATTTTTTATAAAATCTTTTATAGAAATATGTATAAAATAACAATAATTTGAGGGATTTGTCGAAACTTTAAGGCCATTGGAGCGACCATCTCTTATCGTACAAAGAATCTTTTATCGGAACCTCAGTAAATCGCACGCGTATAGAGCTTAAGCAGATCATCAGGGAGGAAAGATCATCAAATTTTAGTAATGAGGATAACAAGCTACTTAGCAGTTACCTAAGTAGCAGGAGTAAGGCCAGTCTTTGAGTTAGATTTTCAGTCGAAAGCGAAATGGCACTTATTGTAAGTTGTTGAGCGATGGTAAATTTTCTAATCTATTTATTATATATAAACTCTGTCCCTCAGATGTATGTATGTAAGTATACTTAAGTGCCCTGCCTTTTAGGTATATCTACATTATTTGCTTAAAAAAAAAACTATTTTGGGAGGAGCCAACAGTCAAGGCTGACAACATAATTTTTATAAACAAATACTCGTGTATTTACACTTTGGCAAGAGCTACTGATTTTTTGAGTATTTTTGTTGTGCTCTCCATCCAATGACATTCTAAATCGAATACTGCACCATTTAATTTTAAACCAAATAAATAAAATTTTAAACACCTTCCAGCAAATCGTTTTCAGTTAAATGACAACTTGTCAGCCTACGACATTTGCCAGTGTACACCGCTCAGCCCCCCTTTCGATAGGCTGTTAGACTGCTTGGCCAACAAACAGGGCGCTGTTTACTTGACAGTCGGTGACCCACTTAAACTCTAAATGCCATCGGTGCGCGTCGCATGACATTCTCTCACGCTATTTATTTTTCGATTTAAGAACTTTAAGTAATAACCATTTTGTTAAAATTCACCTTTTTGCATTTTAGTATTTTATTTTACATTTTTGCGCGCCAGCCGAAATTTATTTTATATCTACTTTTTTACCCATTCTATTTGATTTTGTGTGTTTCATTTTGCACGGCGGCATGCTATGTATATGTAAGGCTCTCGACTGTCATATCGTGATCGCATTCAACTACTCTTTATGGCATTCCTTTGCTGCTGTACTGGCATAAATGTTTTAACCTCACCTGCCCCAACACACCCCTTGGCCCCCAACCAACCAACCCAGCCTGCCTTTGTCCCGACTCCCAACGTGAAATCGTGCCAACTGCTGTCGTTTGGCGTTTTGTCGTTTTGCTGGGGAAACTTTGCTATCGCGGATGTTCACGACAGCAAAATAAATTGGGATTTTTTGTTCTTTATAGTTTCATTTTGTTATTTTTGTTTTTGCTTATGACTTTTTTTTTTGTGCGAGCAGTGAGTGAGCTCTTTGTTTTATTAAATTCGATTTATTAAACGAACGAAATGAGGGTATTTGATTTGCAAACGACATTCGGCATTCCATTCGCTATTCCCCATTTGAAGTCTTTGTGCTCTAAGGAGATTTCATATTGATTTTTAACATGAAAGAAAATAAATGCCTATATTAAATATGCAATTTTGACATGAAGATGCTGGAGTAGCTGTATAGCGATTTGCCGAGAATTAGGTTTATAAAATTTTGTATTATTCGGTGGGGAGAAGGAATTCAAACTACAATACTTCACAGTTAAGTGGATTAATATTTGCAAATGGTTGAATATTTTCTATAGAAGTGCAACAAAATTGATTTATGGATATTAAATATGAATTTAGTACACATAATTTTTAATACGCATAATATAACTTGCTTTTCGACAGCAAAAAAGTGTATGCATCTCCAGGAGTATGGGAACAAAATGTAATATTTGGTGAAAATACAAAAAATAGCAAATGAATGTGACTAGTGGGACACTGAAAATATATCTATTTTACCCTTGCTCACCCAAAAAGGTGAATTTTAGCCAAAACACTTAATTCTCACGAACGATGTATTTATGTTTTAAAACACGAATTGTACGCTTTAGTTTTCAATAAAAATGAGGTTTATATAATCTTCATAGAAATATTAAAAAATATTTAATGTTGTGACTGCTCCCTGTGACTGCTGTAAAATAATTATGCATGAAATAAAAGTTTCCATAGACAAAACTTATAACTTCTTTTGATTTTTTGTTTGTTTGATATTTTCCCATAGGTTAATGAAATGTAGTCATTTAAAAAGAGGTTACAACTAAAATAGAGATAATTAGGGCATATTCAAATTTATGTCGTTTTCCTATTGTCAATGGAATGACCCTCATACAACTCATTGTTCAGATATGTATATCTCATGGGTTATGACTATTAAATATTATCAAAGAGAGCGTACAGTGAAAATGACTAAGATCATGAGCTATTAAATAATTACTCGTCCATGGTCTACTGATAAAATCATCAAGGTCGGTGATCTATACCAAAATTACTTGGTACCCTAGCTAGTTTGGAAATATTTAATTTCATTTTTGAGTGATTACAGAAGTAAAATTAAGGCTTGGAAATAATGGCTAGATGTTAGCATGACTTTCATGCTAAGTGCACTTATGTTGATTTATTAGTTTTTATGATAACTCAGTTTGTAATTTTATGAATAAAACATGAAATATTTTTATTTTTTTATTTATTTATGGCTTTATAACAATTGTATTCGACAATTTTATTAAGCTTGAGGCCGTGTGCAAGCAACAACAGTTTACGTGGCGAACTTAGCTTAGTGGATATACTGAATGCTGGCTATGGTGCTGGGCTCGTTGGATCGAGTCCCAGTTGAAGAAGTCTATCAAAATGTTAATTTTGTTTTTTCTTCACAAAAATGTTTGATTAAAAACGGCCTCAAGCTCAATAAAATTGTTGAATAAAACTTGAAATTTTATTTTTTAAGTCTGTTGTTGGTTCAAAGAAGTATGTGATAAAACGGGCCCTAGTATCTTCGGATCCATTAATATACAATTTGCAAAAAGAGAAACCCAAAACAAGTGAACCGCTCAGTTCAGCAGTTTTACCCTGGGGTTCTGTAATTTAGTCTCATCTCAATTCACTCAATTTTTTACTAGCAATTAGTGATTATTTTTGTGACTTGAGATGATTTGGATAGTTAGAAGTGTGATAGTACGATTGAGGCACATTAACATGCTTAGGACATTTTGCGAATACCCTAAATGAGTTTCATAAATATTTACACACATTGGCTTAAAAGAACACCACTTAAGAAATCCACACAAATTGAATAGAAAAAATTCACACACAGCTTTTTTTTTTTACCAATCTATCATTCACAATGCTAAATATTAGAGAATATTACCACACCTGTAGTTCGATAAATAATGAAGTACTTGACTTTTAAAATTTCCACCAATTAAAAATTACTCTTACACATAAAAAAGTGCATTTTCTTTTCAATAATATTTCCGTTTTGTGTAAAACATTTTTTGTAACATCACCTTGGTTTTCACCAACAATTTGTGTGCTCCGATATCATTTCACACCAAAAATACACTAACGTTGGTTGATAGTTTCCGTGGTTATTTTAAATATTTCCTATGCCACATCCGTATGTCAGTAGGAGAGATACAAATTTAATGAAATTTCCGCACAAATATTTGCTTTTTTATGCAGCATACGGACGACATAACAATTAACATTACGTACATAGTTTTATATCAATTTTTGTGTTTGCACTTTGAAAACATTGAACACATTAACGTAATAAATAATTTTACACCATTTTTTTTTTTTGTTGCAGCAATAATAAAACCACGCGACACGTGTGTGTCTGTCTGCACTGCTGTGTCGTGCCCGTGTGGCGAATGCGTCGTATTGCCGTGTGCGGTGGCATATGCGATTATGTGGCAATTTTACTGCCAGTGATTATGTTGCAAAACTGTTACCAAAAATTAGACATTAATGCAATCGAGCAATTTTTATTGTCATCATTAGGGCGTTGCGAACAGCAGGCACGCGCAAGCAGATAAAAGGAGCTGGAGATAGAAATAAATAAAAAGCGAATGAAAAAAAAAGAAACCGAATTGCAAAAAAAACATGGCGCTAAAATGTATCGTGAGCGGTTTTATATGAATGTACATATGTATTTGTAAGCATTGCAACATGAGTGAAAATGACAAGCTTTCATTGTTCTGTGAAAATAAAGTTCGCTCGAATACAAGCGTTCGGCGGTTGGGCGGCCGCGTGTGTGTGTGTTGGCGTGTGCGTACATAGTCAGCAAGTGCGCAATGACAAGTGCAACTACAATGATGACAATGACAACAGCGACAGCGCCGCTGATAACGACATGCCAAAGCCATCGTTGTACAAGTTGTATACTCATTATGCTGTCGGCGGCGTTGTTGTTGCCATTATGGTAGTCATTGTTGTTGCTGCTGCTGCTGCTGCTGCTGCTATTTGTCAGTTGTCGTCATCATTTACGACAATGCGCGTCGACACGCACCCGCATACGCGCATACATATGTACACAGCAGTTATTGTTCGAACAAGCGCTCGATTTTGTTTTGCTCTGCTACATACTCGTACAAACATACATATTTGGGGGTTGTGTAAGCGCGAGTGTGATGTGATCGACAGTCGCTGTTTATTTTTGTGGTTGCAATTTTGGTTTTCTAATGTTGCCTGTTTTTTGGCGCGCAACCTGCGCATATGGTTTACCAAACGACAACAAGTGGGGTACTTGTGGCCGCTTTGAAAGCAGTTAAATTATTGGAAATCCTTTAAACTGTGTACATAGGTTCTTATGTATGTACATTGATATAAATTGTAAATACGCTAACTTTTGCCTTGAATTGTATGCAGTAAAGTTCTTACGGAATGAAAAATTGCAATTGCATTCGATTCCGATTTTTTTCTATGACTCATAAACCGAAGTTCTGGAAGTACCAGATCAAAGGTTCAAGTCGCCACGCCCATCACTTGAAATAGACCTATGGAGTTTGAAAAAATTTGTTGGAAATAATGTTTTTTTTAGGGAGATGAGGAGAACATTTGCTGAATACTGAAAATATATACGAAAGTGATCTTAGGTAAAGTCGCGGTTTCGACAGTGTTATAGTATTTTATACTCCACATACATATGAATATATATCTGGAATAATTTGCAGCCTAGAGTGCAATAATATTTAGGGTTTCTAGTAGACTGCGCTTGATGGAAACCGGCAGGAGAAAATTTAAAAAAATCAACTCAAATCTCGATAGACTTCTCCAAAATGGATACTGGTAACATAATGAGGCGTCTTGCTTCAGAAACTTTAAATTAAGTGGAGGAGTGCAGACTTTTGCATTAATGAATAATTTTAAATAAATATGGTACTTAAGTTAGCACAATATTGATTATGAAGGCCTATAAGACAGAGACAATCTATACTCGATCTCCTGGCATCATGATGCTCGGGAAAATAAATATTGAAATGATCACATTGTTGAATAATCTGAACACATGGGAAGTATTTGGCTTTGGATGAAGAACAATTGGCTATACATACAGTGACTAACAAAAGTATGGGCACAGAGAATTTTTCGCAATTCAACTATGCAAGGTTGTTACTCTAATTTCATTTCGATCGTTTTTTTATAAAATATAGTTCATACTACACCAAAAATTAACGCAACTTCAAATTTTTTTTTTCTAAAAGTATGAATAAAAAGTTGAATTAGGTATGCAATTTTATTGAATTTTCCTGAGTTTGCACAAACTTTGGAGATTTTGTTTTAATGTTTTTTTTTGATATTGTATGAAGCGTATTTTTATGAAAATTAATGAAAAGAAATTAGAGTAAAAATCTTTGAATACATTACAAAAAATTTTCCATGCCAATACTTTTTGTTTGTTTGTAATATAGTCGGTAAATTTCCGGATCAAGTACGTTTGATTATAATATTATATAAGTACAAAAAAATGTGAAAAAGTTTTTCTAACCGCGGTTGCCCAACGGTGAACAATGTCAAACCTCCGATTGTATTTTTGCCCTAAAAAAAGCTTTTCATGAAAATCATTTGCCTACCAAGATGCACACCACAAATTGGAAAATTAAATTAAGAAAAGAAAAAAAAAATAAATAAGTATTATAAAAAACTACAGAATGAAAAGAAACAACAAAAAACTTAACTTAAAAAAATTCGGTTGATAGAGGATTCGAACCTCGGATCTCTCGAACGGCACGCGTGTGATTTTCCCACATGGCCATTGCGACTGGTGGAGCAGTGACGCGAGCAAAATGATATTCATCTCCATTTGGCACATGCTCAAGTGCTGACCTTCAAAAGAGCTTTTCATCATGAAAATTGGCAAGGGAGCTTTTTTGGTATACTTTCATGACAGAATAAATCTCTCCTGCCTTCAATTGTCTTACAATCGAGTTTCACTAATTCAACTTTCTTGTAGCTGTCCTGTAAGGCTGATTGCCGCGTCTCTCTCTTAATATCAGTTGTGAGAGGTGTTGACAATCCACCGTGGAGATTCTTTTAAAGCTGCAAGTTCGGATTAAAAGCTCTGCAGCGCTCTTGAAAGCAATTAGCTAGTTATTCAAGTAAGTATTATAAACTATTGCTTTATATCTTAAAAAAAATTCTTCCAAGTTCATAAAATCCTAATTTTAATACTGAGTTAAATCAAAATATTTATATATATTTATGAAGTTTCATGAATCGTCTTTCTTATTTCTTCTCAAGTATTTTACTTCCCTTTGAATGCGGTTATAACTTTGCTTTGAAAATGTTTATGTAAAAACTTGCAAAGTAGTTGTAATATTTGCTTGCTGGTTGCACTTTTAGACTTTTTCATGCGCAACCAAAAACGTTTACTACAGTTTGTTTGAGACACTACATGCATACGTAGTATTTATTTACATACATACATAGTACATACATATGTATGTAGCGCGTGTGAATATTAGTGTTGCTGTGTGTCGCGGAGCAGCTAAGTTAAGCTCGTTACTTTAACGACCGCAAAACGCACAACAAGAGCACTCAGGCACTTGAAAGTAATGAAAATGAGCACTGCCCTTAGGTGCTGCAGCAAAAAAATGCACTCATACAAATACGTGCGCTCATAGGCATAAAACAACATGCGCTGTGACTATGTCTGGCAAAACGAGTTTGTAGAACCCAGTAGAAAAGCGGACGAATGAAAGAAGCGTGAAAGCCTAGATTTTTTTTATATAAAATTTATTATTTTACCTTTTACATTTTGAGTTTTTTTTACAGTTAAATAAGTATATGTAGCATGGCTGCTAAGGCAAAAGTAGAGCCCCGCTCGCAAAACTTTGAGTCCTCATCAGTCTGACCTGAGCAACCAAAAAAGTGTTTTATGAGACCATTCAAATTTCTGCTACTCGGTTCTTGTACGCCAGAACGTATGTAGCTACATACAAATACGCTTCTGAGTAGTTGTTAGTATATTTACCTGTGTATGTTGCTGCACACAGCAGAAACTTTCTCAAGTGTAAGCCGCTTTTGCATAGTTTAATATGCACCTACTTGGGTGTTTGAAGGTGTAGGTGCACTTGGAGTACTGAGTGGAATATACGTAAATATTCCCTCATAAAGTCAGGCTTTGACAAACTCAGACAATTTTCTTTGACCGCCACCAGAGAGTGTATGTACTATATTCGCAGTATTTAAATCATATTTAACTGCACATAACAGTGGCTATTTAATTATTGCATAAAGTTGAGTGATGCTGTGGCGGCTCATAAGAGCTAAACTTTGAGTGAAATAATATGGCGCTTAGTAGAATATTTTAAGAAGTAGATACTTTACAATTGACCTTCTAAAATAATATTAAAAATATAAAAAGTAAATTCCAAAATTCAAATGGGTAAACTTTTTTAATTCGACTAATGGTTGGCATTGACCGTTTTGTGATATGTAGGAATTTTGGTCAGAACTTTTCCTTTATCAAATAACAAAGTTCTGCCAAAGGAAAAAAAAATCGGAAATAAGTGCCGATTTTTGACAGGCCCCGGTTAGATTTTCTTGCATCGTGATGCTGGACACAAAAGTAATGCTTGCTTTAGGTAGCCACTCTCCAGTGATTCTGGACAGCTTACGGCTACTGAGCTACTAAAACGTAAGAATGGGCAATTTCTGTAATTCTAGAGATTATCAGGAAAAAGAATTTCGGAAGTTGACATAGAACTTTTCTAAGAATTACACATCTAAGAATTCGGGTTTGAAAACATAAATTTTCCAGAGATTGTTCTGGTGGTTAAAAGGAAATCGTGGTATCATTATCTAGCCTGTACCAAGATTAGTTACCAAAGCCACCGTATTGAGTGCTAGAACCCTTTTGAGAACTAAGAGGAATACATTTTCTAGATAGAATCCCTACAGCTGCAAAAATGAAAATTTCTGATTAGCTTTTGTATGCTACGGTAGTCTAGCCTCTGGTACAGAGAGTTCAGCTTCTGAGAAAATACTCAGTGCTCTGATGGTTTTTTTTATATGGCTGTCACTTACCAGAGCTTGTAATGGTGGTATTAAGTAACCCTTTGTCAGAAAAAATCTAAAAGTAAAAGGATTGGTTCTTCTAAGTAGGATTTTGTAGGATAAAACCAATCCAGGCACTACTGCTAGAAAGAATCTCAGTTAAGTAAATCTTCCCAACATCAAAAGCGATTGTCACAAAAGGAAACTATTATCCTAGAGTCAGTCCAGGCTCTAAGGAGATAAACTTGTTTCAGCACAATCTATCACGTGCCCGTCAATGTTACACTTTTAAAGCTCTTGCATGACAGATATTGTTCTGACGCTGCCAACGTAAACGTTCTAGAGAAAATCTGCCTGGATAATGAACACATCCAACGAGGCAGCCCTTTGAGTCTTCGAGAGAAAGACTTGTACCGTAGCCGATGAGTTCAACAGCGACATGAAAATAATGCGGAAAATTAAAACACAGCGGCTTCGCTGGCTTGGCCTTGTCGTACGAGTGGACACAGACGTTCCATCCCTGAAGTTATTCAACTCGGAACCCACTGGGACCCCCATGGGAAGAGGAGGGCCTATTCTGCGATGGAAAGACCAGGTGGAGAAGGATTAGGTTTCAATTGGTATTTTGAATTGGCGTCAGTTTCCATAGGAGAGAAACAACAGGCGTGTTGAACTTAGTTAAAATCGCCTAAACGGTTATAGCGCCTAAGCGGTTATAGCACCAAACAAGAGGAAGAAAAGCAAGAGTCGAAAAAAGACCAAAAACGCAAAATGTACCTGGCTGTTCTCTTATTCGAAAATCCTGTACTTTAAGTCAGTTAAGTCCAAAAGCGCGAAATGCAGTAGGAGATAAACTAGGGAGCCTTTGGAACACGACTAAGGTTTGGTAGGTGAGCCTAGCCAGAATGGCAGAAAAACTGGACCGTAATTTTCTTTGAAAAAACCACGCAGTATTTACTTTCAGCGGGTACAGAGTATACTGGAAAGCAAGGAATCGAGCTTTACCTTTATCTCAAGTGCTCATCCGGTTTTCTCATTAGAGTTATTATAAATTGACGGAAAACTATACAATGCCTGCTTAAAATCATAACACATTTCCAATTGGGTATCTATCTTAAGTCTTATTTAAATCTTAAGACAAAAAAACCTAAATACCCAAGGCCATTTTCTGCAATATCTTTAACGAACTTTTGATTTTAAGTTTCTCGCAATAACTCGTACTTGAAATATTTATTTATTTATAAGTTATTCCGTTGTTACTAAAACCCTTAGAAATTGAAAGAAAAAGGCATTTCCTTTGCTCCTAACTTTATAAGTTTTACTAAAGGCATTTTTTAACACTAAGTGCCCCCCAAAAGTAATCTATTTCAAAGATTAAAATAGTTTTGCTCAATTAAACAACTTTCTTCGGTTTAATTCATTTAAAATTATTTGTAGATATACCTTAGAACAAAAATAAAAAAAGTTCAATATTTTCGGTCATTCATTAAAAACTTTTGTGACCGAAAGCCTTTACCGCTAAGCTGTTGAAATATGCCACAAATCAAACGCCAAGGTTGCGAATATTTGGCATAAGTAAATGAAAATAAGTTTTATCGTAAAATAAATTATTTCTATAACACAAAAAAACCAAAGAGGAGAAATATTGTTACTAGTACATTCAACATTGTTGCAACAACTATTCGCGTTTTCCAATTAGCTCGAAACATCAAAATCACTGTCACAGCAAAGTGCGCTGCAATGAAAACTACTTGAAAAAAAATTATTAAAAAAAAAATTACTTTTTAACAAACAACCGAGTTTGTAATTTTTTTCTTTTTTTATGGCTGTATGAGCAAATCTTTTTGGTTTATATGAACTTCTAGTTGCAGCCATATTAATCAGTGCACCAGAGCACGAATCGCGCAACAAGCAAACCAACGGAGCATTGCATTGTTAGCGAGAGCCAGCAGCGCAGCTACAAAAAATACGGTCATTGTCAGTTGAATAATGTCGATGGATGGCGCGAGCGAGCTGTCAAATAGCTACCCGTTCCGAGTAATTATACGCGTAATACAAGTATTAGAAGTCAACCAAAAAAAAAAAATGCAGCGACTAAAAGCGGTGACTGACCAAGACCTATTTTATAAGCGCGCTCATAGTTGTAACTAACATAAAGACAAATGACAGAAATGAGTAGAATACAACAAAAGTAGAAAAAGTCAGAAGTATACGCGCAGCCGAAAGCGGGGAACGGTAAATACTCCGGCAAGCGTTATTATAAAACTTTAGTATCCGCTATACTTAATGTCTTCTCTCTCGCTCTTTGTGCACTGCTTTACAATATTTTGAATTTTTAGCTTTGCTTTTCGCTATTTCGATTTTTTTTTTNCTGCTTTACAATATTTTGAATTTTTAGCTTTGCTTTTCGCTATTTCGTTTTTTTTTTTAAATCTTGATTTTTTCCGCCCTTTCCCCAAAAGCGATTTTCCTGCGCTGTTATTTCCGTACATTTTCTGTTGTATGCCATTGTTGTTGCTTTGCTTGGTATGTGCGTTTCTAGTCGTGTCTTTTTTTTTGGTTTTTTGTTGCTTTTTTTTGCTGTGACATTTCTGTGCTTACTATTAAATGCACACCTTGTCCCACATTCGTGCAGTGGCATACAGTGGCAGCGCAAAGAGGTAGAAAACTGTAAGCGGAGTTGGCTTGGAATTTTTTTTTTTATTGCTGCTGCTGCTGTTGCTCGCTGGTAGGTCAATGCCTGGGCAAATATTGCCGCAACGCGGTAAAACGTGGTCCGAATGGTAAGTGTCCTGCTGTGACTTCACCCAACCGCAACCGCAGCCAAGCTAAGGTCTGCTTTACATGTATACATATACATATATGTATGTATGTGTGTTTACTATACGCGTATTGTTGTTGTGTTGCTACTGCACTGTCATGTCCTTGTTATTGTTTAGCGGCCTGCAATGCATTGCCTAGCTATTATTATTTTTATTTAACTTTTTAACCCATTGACCGCACTTCCCTCCTTCGTTTATCTTTTGTCTTATCGTTGAGTGTTTGTGCGGCTTGTGGTTCGTGGCCAGCCAGCTAGCCACCAGCTCTATCGGTGAGAAGAGTGGGTGGTAGCTGTTGATCGGCGTTTGTTGGTTAGATGCGGTTATAGTTTTGTCATTCTAATAGTTGTCATCCACTATCTATGTACCTTTATATTGTTACCCTCCTTTCTGGGTTTTTATTTGTATGCATTAATTGTGAGTTTCCTATGACTGTTTAGTTAACTTGGTAAGTTGGTCAAGTTGCTGTTAAGTAATCAAATATTTAGCAGTGTTTTTTGCTTTGTTTGCTAAATTTGTGGTTGAATGAAAATAAAACGTTTCTGCAGCACTAATGAATTAACTATTTTTTATATATTTTTTTTTGCTTTCACCATCGGCGTATATTAGGAATGCTAATCCCGTGATCCCGGTCTTTTTTCAGTCTGGAAAATCCCGGGATTATTTGCCTAAAATGCCGGTATTTTCGGGATTGTGGAATTTACACTGGTGGCAATAATAGCAACGCTTTATGTTGAACAGTTTTGGCTATATTTATTTTGTTTATTTAATATTTAACAATTTTTTATAAATGTGTAGCTCAATATACATATAACACCTTGCGGCCAGCGATTTTGCACAAAAAAAAAAAAAATAAAAATCAATAGAATCGCCAAACCAAGGGCCAAATATAGTAAAATTGCGTTCCTAATTTTTCTCTCTGACGTCAGGATTTTTTAAAAGAACTTTGAAATTTGAAAGATATGAGTAATTTAAAAAATGATTTAAAAATTGCAGTGCAATATACCTAAAAAACCATTATGGGTATCAAAGGAAGGAGAAGATTTAAAAGAGTCAAAACACATTACATTTTTTGGTGCGTAAGGGACGGGTAGGTATTGAAAATATCCTTTTATAATTTTATCCTTGATTATCCTTGAAACTTTTCAATTCTTATTTCTAAAAAAAAATTATAACTTTATTAGCTTAAAAAAATAAAATAGATTAAAGTGGCATTTTCAATTCCTATTCGTCCTTGTGAACCCAAACAAAATTATTACATTTGGTACCCATACTTTGGTTTCACATTGCACTGAATTTTTTTAAATAAATTTTGGAATTGACCATATCTTTGAAATAATAATGAGCCCTAACTGCCAAAATAACGTAAGTGACATTTTTTTTTTAATTTTCTTTTTGATGCAGAAATATTCCTAGAGCATCTAGATGCATTATTTTAAATTTTATATTTTAAAAAATTCATGACGTCAGAGAAATGCCCATTTATACATATGCAGTTGGGAAATACAAAAGGAATATAGACAAAACTGGTCGAATTAAAGCGCTTGTTTTATTTCTGCCACTCGAATTGTGAACTTCTTTCAACCAAGCGTCAAGCTTTTTCGATATACCTTAAATTACTTTATCAGATATGTATACACTAAAGTATTATTAAATACATATAAATTAAATTACTGTCTGTCGTTTTGTTAGTTATGAAATAATTTTCACTTTAAATAAAAAAGTACGTTCCAAACCCATTTTCTTATTATGTATTATATTAATTCATTGCAAAATAATAAATATCTAAATACCGGGACTGATCCCGGGATTTTCGGGATGTCGTTGGTTTAATCCCGCGAAAATCGAAAAAATTAGACACCCTAACAGACACCAAGACTGAAAGGTGGGGATGGCTAAATCGATTCGGTTGGACGGTATCATTCTTTTCTTTTCTAGAAACATCGGACCAAAGTTATAATACAATTGCATTTCCATAAAACGTATAAAAAGGCATAACAAATCAATGAATGACGGTTTTGTAAAGTTTGACTATACAAAGCTTCTTGAAGATGTTCTACAAGTCCTTAATATAGCGAAACATTGCCAAATATTTCTCAAAAAATGTACTTTGTGTATGTTACTGTAAAAATTACCTCAAAAAAAAAAATTGTGTTCAAAAACCATTTGTTTTTTTTTTTTTGGGTATAGGATCTACAAATCGAACTTATATAAATCTGAGAAACGCCTCTGAAGCTCCAGTAAGTGATGACATTTCACTAAAATCCGTGTCCTATTAATAGATAAGTTATCACACATATTAATAATAAATATGGGGTCCGTGGCGTATGAGTAATAACCAAAAAGTGTCCCTTGGCGTATGAGTAAGTGTAGGTTGTGGGCAGAGTGACATAAATTTTTGAATGCAATCATCTTTGAAATTTTGTGTAACTGAAAATTCAATGCATTAATTCCGTAGAAACAATGCTAATGATTTATTTTTTGCATTAACATAAAATTTTTGTAATGAATGCTATTGCAATAACTTATTGCATTAAAAGTATAACAAACATTAAAAACCCCTTAACTAATTTTATTTTGAAGTAAAAATTCATTGCTTACATTGAGGGTAGAATTTAGAGGTCAAAAACGATAGAGACGGAAGTTAAATCGCTGGTTTTCATGTTGTCAAATTCAATTGCATTTATCGTCAAATAGGTAAAAACACATTGTCAAATGAAACTAAAAAACGATTTAGTGATTGATTTAGAGCAGAATAGGTTTTCAGTCGTGTACATGTGCTGCTAAATTGGCTCTCTGTCCATTTTTGGCTCATAATATAATCTGTACACATCAACAACCAACATAAAAATTTGCAAAAGCAAACTCAGTTGCAAGCACATTGCTTTTATTTTCATAAAACTGCCAACAATGTTTCGAAGAATTTTTCTACAAATAAACATAATAAGCAGAGTGACGCTGAAAAAATTTGTTAGTAATCATCCTTCCAAAAGAGATTATTTATATTTCACTAGAAAAAATTTAATGCGTTTAATAATGCAAACGAGAAAAATTATTAAAAATTTTAATGTAAACGAGTAAAATTATTAAAATTTTTTCATTAGCATTAGTTTGGGTAACTTAATGTAAACAAATGTCATTAGCATTATATTTTTCAGAATTAGTGTAATGAAATTTTTACTTGCATTAAATATCAAAAATTATTGCATTAATTTTTTTCATTAACAATAAGTATTAATAAGTACCATTGATGCATTCAAAAATTAATCACAACTCTGGTTGCGGGTAGGGGCGAGTACCTCCCATTTTTTATTAAAAAACCCATTATTCTCGCACTTGATGCACTTATCTATTAACAAACTTGAATATATTTCATCACATTTTTATTATGGGCCTTTTAGAGATGTATATCAATAAATAGTTGGACTTAGCTTATTGGGAGTTTTTTCAAATTTGGCCATCGCTAGTTTCAAAAATTTCCACAAAGGTTGCCAAATATGTAATGTTTATCTAAAATGAAATTTATTTTCATATTAATTGATACCTAACCTAATGCAATCGCATAAAAATTGTCGAAGTTAAGCGTAGTTTGGCTTTTCATAAAATCGTAGGAATATGCGAACGGAAAGGGAGTTCAAAATAACAGTTGTTTCTATTTTGATTCCTCAAACTTCAGTAAGTAAATAATAAAACGCCATGAAATAAAAACGCATTGCAGTTCACATAAAAGCTAAAATTCCTCCCCTGCAAGCGCAAAGGAAGAGAAGCGATACATTTTTGGGTTAGATACTTTTATACAAACATACCACCCGTTTTTCGTTCACAACATTTTTATAGCAAAAAATATATTTCTCAACTCTCTTTCTAATGCCCTCATTACCACATATATTTATTGCAGGCACACATTTTCGTTCCCTTAAGGCCTGCCCTGACTTACTTGCATTACCATCTATTCTATCAAATTAGTAGTAAACATTACTTATGATTTCAACTAAAAAAAAAAGTTTCAAACTAATTGAGTTTTTCTCAATAGAATGCTGTTGACCGTATTCTACAAAACTACACCAGTTATATGCATGTACATCTAATCTACCTTTCTTGTTGCTTGTCCCATTTTCCCATGGAAAACACAGCATACAAAAAATGTGTGGAAGATAACAATTTCACGCCAAAGTAGCTTCGGGCACAGGAAATGGGGAACACACTATTAGCACTGGAATAATCAAAGTGAAAACGAGGAGTCACAAAAAAAAAAAAGACAAAAACCAAAAAAGGAGAGCAAGCGCTCAAGGAATTAAGTTAGATGCAAATACAATGTACGTAAGTTTGTGCGATTTCAGCATTGAGTCAAATGGAAATACAATACGAAAGGTGTAAACAGTAAATGAGCAATGAGGATCTGGGGAAGCAATGTGCAATACAATGGATGCACTGCAATTTAAGTAGTGCAAAGTTAAGCGGAGTTCAAACAGCTGAAGCAGAAAGTAAAAACAAAA